>NW_007578597.1:213333-233707 GCF_000690725.1 Stegastes partitus
TAGATGCTTCCCTCTTCCAGCACACCTGATTCAGACGGTCAGCTCATCATCAGGCTCTGCAGAAGGCTGATAACGATCCGATCATCTGAACCAGGTGTGCTGGAAGAGGGAAACATCTAGAACATGCCGGACTGTGGCCCTCCAGGACCAGGACTGGACACCCCTGTTATAAAAGAACAAATTCCTGTTTTTAGTCTTAACATATACGTTGACGTGTTTTCCTGCCTGTAGCTTTGCTGGTTATTAGTAATTTAACAGAACAATCTGGACCATGACAGAAAAATGTCCAACAAACAACCTGCAGAAAGTGTTAAAGACACCAACAGACATAAGAAGGACATGACTGAGGTTCCAGGTGTCCTTCATCCGTCCACGGCGCCGGCCGGACCTGCTGCCTCGTCAGGCTGCCTGTGGAGAAGCAACACGGTGACATTAAAGCCACACTCGGGCGTTTCTTTAAGCTGTTTACATGCTGAAGATGTGACAGGGTGTGTGAACGGGTGGAGCCGCTTTGGACCAGCATTTCAACACCGACCTCACTTGGGCAACTTTCTTTCCTGTGAGAAAAGAAAAGACAAACGGATCAGTACTCAGGCGTGTTGCAATGACACTGCACTGACTCTGCTGCGTGTAGTTGAGCAACGCTGACTTTTTCGGCGCTTCATCCAGCAAAAGCAGATGCAGCCGAGGATGGAGACGGCTCCAGAGCCCGCCACGGCCAGCAGAGCCCGTCTGTAGCCTGAGGAGGACGGAGAGCACAGTGAGCTTCATCCTGCTCAGCGACAGCAACACGACGGCAGCAAACGTTTCCTCAACACTGGTGGAACGCTACAGACACGTTTTAGGTTTTCTTTTTTTAAGAAAAGGTTTTATCAAATCTTTAAAGAACGTTTTCAGAAAAATTCACTTATAGAAGATAGATGCTGTTCAGTGACACCAACGGAGGAACGTTCTCAACGTTAAAAAACACGTTTTCCAGATGTTATCGAGGCATCCGATGCTTTTTAATAAAACATTCCTGTAATAACAGAAGTCTAACATTCTGCCTGTAGGGTTCAGGGGATGTTCTGGAGGAAACAGTGTTGAGTCTATGAAACGTTCCCACAATGTTCCACATATAACTAAGACGGAACGTTCTCAGTAGAACAAGTGCTGAAAGCGTCAGAGCCTAACACTCAAACTCAGTGTCTTTATCTTCTTTTAAAAATATGGTGAAGCAACTGTTTACCGAGTCCTGTACCTGCTTTCAGTGTGTTTTGTCTTCAGAGCCTTTCATTGGTACGTTCTGTTTGTGTTGTTGTTCTGTTTGTGTAGTTGTTTTGTTTGTGTTGTTGTTCTGTTTGTGTTGTTGTTCTGTTTGTGTTGTTGTTCTGTTTGTGTTGTTGTTTATGGATGTGTTGTGTTTCTGCTCTGTGCTGCCTCTTTTCCAGGTCGTTATTGTTAATGAGAATCTGTTCTCAATTAACCTACCTGGTTAAATAAAGGAAAAATAAATAACGGTTATTTTATGAACTACATCTTCAGGAATCTGTCTTCACCCAGAACGTTCTGGAACTTAGAATCCAAACCCACCGGTCGCTCCAAGCGTTGGTGGGACTCTGCAGAACTTTCTCAGAATTATTCTTTTAGAACTCGATGTAGATTCGTCACTTTTCCTTAGTTTTACAAACAGCAAGATTGTCCTGAAAACATTCTGAGAAAGTTCCTGTAACGTTTTAAAGTTCCCAGAATGTTCTTCCTAAAACGTCCTGCTGGTGACAGACCATCGAGCTCCAACGTTGTTAAAACATTTTCCAAATGCAGCGCTGAGAATGTCCTTTCCATGTGATCATGTTAGGGTTGTCTGACGTTGCTAGAATGTTTTGCAGAAGAACGTTTGACAGCGTGTTACCTCGACAACATCCCTGGGACGCCTCGCTTTCTGAATATCATCTCGATAACATCTGGAAAACACTTTTTGAATGTTGGTTTGAGGAAACTCCTTCTTTGTTGTCATACGACACACTGGGCGGCCTGACAACATCCTCTGAGCATCCACCTGAAGTCTGAACCTGAGACAAACGTTTGGTAGAACATGTTAGCCAGTGTTGTGGGAACGTTCCCTGTTCGCTGGATTCACTTTATACTACATTTAAAGTTTGACACAAACTCACATACACATACACTAACCCAAACCTAAAATATGATAGTATTTATTCAAAAACATGACTTAAAAAAAGAACAAGACTTATATATTTTTTAAAAAGTCCATTTACTTGAACAAGCAGGTCTGGGGCCGCTCCAGAACCCGGTGAGCCCACAGGTCACCGCTGAGAGGCCGATCATGAGATAACCTGGGTGGCATTTAAAGCGACAGGTTGTGTTGAAGACCTGGTTTCCTCCGGAGCAGCTCAGGTCGCTGTTATCAGGCTGGGACAGAGGAGGACATGCCACTGCTGGAAACAGCAAACAGGGACACAGTTATGTAACGTTTTAATAGCGTTCTAGGGTAGAAAACAGTCACAACACATTTTTAGAGCGCATACATGCTGACGCATGTGTTTTGGCCAGCATTTGACTGTGATCCTCTGTCAGGCCTCAGGAAGCTGAGGAAACAGATGCAGCGCTCATGATGACCCAGTTCAAATTCTGCGAAGAAATAAATGTAATGTTCTGAAGAAGAGCGGTATTATCAGGAGTACTGCTTAATGAGCTGTCCTGTAAATAGGCATCACCAAGTGGAGCATCTAGGAAGGCACAGTCCTGACCATCCGCCTCACACCTGACTTTCTCGTGACTCCTATGACTCCTGAGTTCTCTGTAATGACGTCACGTGTCTTTGTCACAAACAGCAGTTGTGACTTTTGGATCTTTTTAGATTTCTTGTAGCTCTTCTGGATACATGACAGAATCTACAGGGTCAGAAATATGTACAGCAACGTGAATGATGGGCTTTGGCACTGTTAATTAAATGTAGTGGCGTGGCCTTGAAGAACCTTCTCATGCGTGATGATGACTGACTGCAGCTGCTGACTCCTCTGAGCCCGTTCAGACAGACTCAACCACCAACAGTCCAGTGAGGAAGTCTGAGGAGTTCAGCAAAGATCTGACTTCAACAAGTTCAAAAAGTCACTGGGAGACATTTTAAACGGCTACCTATCCCCAAATCACCTGTGCAAGCAACTGGTCCAGTTGTGTCACTGCTACGATCGGGAAGAAAACCCAAACTACCTCCTGCTGCTGAGAGACCATTGGTCAGGATGGTCAGGAGTCACTCAGGAATCCACAAAAAGCTGGTCTGCAGTGGACTGGAAGCTGCTGGAACATCAGCAGCAGTGTTCAGAGTCAGGCCTGTTTTATATCGACATCAGCTGAGAGGCTCCCAGGCAGTGAGAAGGTCCCTACGCTAGGAGTGGCACCTTGAAGCTCAGCTGAAGGTTCATGCTGATCGCATGGACAAAGAAAAGGCCTTCTGGAGAAGAGTGGTCAGATGGAACAAACAAAGGACCATGACCACCTTTGGAGGAGAGAAGGCGAAGCATGGCGGTGGCAGCATCCTGCTCTGGGGCTGTTTTAGTACCAGTGGAACTGGAGCTTTACACAAAGTAAATGGAAAAATAAAGAAGGAGGATAGTCTCCACATTCTTCTGGAACACCTGAAACCGTCAGCCAGAAGGTTGGAGCTTCAGTGTTTCTGGGTGTTCCAACGAGACACTGACCCCAAACACACATCAGACGTGGTAAAGAAATGGTTCAACCAGGCTAGAATGAAGGTTTTAGGCTGGTCTCCCCACAGTCCTGACTTAGACCCTGTCCAGAACCTGTGGACTGTGATGAAGAAACACGTCTGAGTCAGAAAGCCACACAATGAGACGACCTGCACCACTTCTGTTCAGAGGAGGTGCAACCAGAAGCTGGTGGAGGCTACCACCAGCTTCTGGTTGAAGTGAAAATGGCCGAAAGACGTTTAATAAACTTTACTGCTGCTGTATGTGTGTTTTTGACCTGCAGACTTTGTCATGTTTCCAGAATAAATCTACAAAGGAACCAAAATGCGAGTGACAGGAGTCACTGAAAACTAAAAACTTGCATGAAACACGTGATCTGTTCAAGTCCAGGTGAACTTCTGTTCACGGCTGTCTGTTGTGAAGCGCTCCGTGCTCACCTGTTTCACACCTGTCTCCTGTAAAACCGGGATCACAGAGGCACGTCGTGTTCTCGATGGTTTCCTGGCATCTTCCTCTTTCACATGCCGCTGCAGTGCACTGAGCTGTGAAGAAAAGGTCAGCCTTTCACACTTCTGAAACACTTCCATTGTACTGACGTTCCTGGTTTATAAACTTCACATACCTTTATAACAGACTGCATATTTTTTATTGCCACATTTCTCATCGTTCCACTTGCCCCGGTTCGGTCCAGTGTTGACGTAGATCTCCACACAGAACTCTGTGCTGTGGTTGTTATTGGGCTCATTCGGTGCCCATGAATTCTCACCGATCCACGTGCTGTTGTTGCCAATCCAAGTCCAGGTTTCATTCTTGTGGCTCTTGGTGATTCCGATCCAGTAATACGGGCTGCCTTTTCTGTTTGGCAGCTTGGAGACCACGTAGTCGTTCTCCTCCTGGCTCTGGAACACCACCATGTCCGTGAAATTGGTCAGGCACCACTTTCTGGCCTGGGTCCAGTTCATAGACTTGCGTGAGAAATGGTAAGTCCAGCCGAAGGTGGTTTGAGCCAAGGAGAGACCTAAAACAAAATGTATGGTATCAGATGTACCAGCGTTCCTATGCTGTTATTGTCCTGCACATTGTGACAGAAGTGTAAACCCACCAAGAAGAAGGAAAAGTGTCCACGTCATCTTCAGTGAGTCTGAGCAAAGAACAAAAAGGAGCAGAAATGTAAGTATGAGTGAATCTTCCACTGAAAAATAAGAAAGGTCCTACTTACTGTAGCTGGAATACAAAATGACACGAGCGTCTCCGTCAGTTCAGCTCCAGTCGTATCAAACCTGAAACTAAAACACAGTCAGGGCTCGTTGGTTTGGTGCAAGTAGAGCTCAGCATCAGGCTTTTATAGTTTCTGTGGCGCTTTCACTGCAGCATTATCATAGAATACCTGGATGTTTACTGGGCACGCTGAAAGGATGTGATAAACGATTTAATGACTTGTTGACCTTCGAACAGTAAAAGTGGGTTCAGGGGAACATTTTTCAGGACTAAAGCGACATAAAAGGACATGAAGACGAAGTATTCAGAGTTAAAGTGCCAACGCAGCAACGTGAAAGTTACTGCATGAGAAACCAGCTGTACAAATGTATTAATGACAATATAAATGTAGAAAGATCTCCAGCAGCAGCAGAGAAAGCCCTGGTGTGGTCCGACCGACTGACTTCTTTAGATTCTTAGCAGTGATCTGCAGCATGGTGCTGCTGCTGCAGGCGGAGATGTTTTTACAGCCATACGGTCGTATATAGAGGAGCAGCAGATACATGGGAGGGGCTGTCATCTGCTTAGTCAGACAGAAAAGAACAAAGTTTTCAGTTCCAGTTGGTTTTTGTTGGCTTGTCCTCTAATCTTTGATTTTTGGTGAGATTTCGGATCATTTCAGCATTTGTTGAAATAAAAGCATGTGAGACGATTGGAGGGAAAAATCCCAGCGAGGTGGAGCTCGCATCTGAATTTATACGACGTCAGAGGACAAAAGAAAAGCTCCTCAAGTTGTAAAAGCTCGTTGTGTTATCCACGGTGGAAAATGTGCATCTTAAAGTCACGACACCCGTCAAATGAATGAGTAGAAAGAATGAAATTCACCTTTGAAACGCTGCAAATTAAAAGTGAAACGTAGAATAAACTGGAAGCAGCAAGTGTCTCCAACCAGCCTGAAAGGCGTCAGCGCTCGGCTGAATGTGCAGACGCACTGTGAGCGCAGTGCGACCAGCACAGGGACACAACTCACTCACATCAAGTCATTTCCCTGTAAATACTGAGTAAAAACACACAGACGCTGTGTCGCCTGTTCTGTGTGGCACCGTTAAATAAAGGACTCTGACACGGTTTAAAAAGGTTTAAAAAGGTTTAAAAAGGTTTAAAAAGGTTTAAGAAGTCAAATCTGATGCTGTTTTTGGTGCCTCTGTAAAAACTGATGGTGTGAATTCAACAAAAAATGCTCACAGAGCAGTTTACAGTCAGCTGAGATTATTATTATTATTATTATTATTATTATTATTATTATTATTATTATTATTATTATTAGCTCCTCTTCTTCTTTGTCCTTTGTTTTTAAATGTTAAACTGGATCATAAAGATTAAAGCGGTTTTGTTATTTATGTTGTAATTCACAGTTTAAACACATTTGAAAGGAATGTATATAGCTAATGCTGTATATATATATATGTAACTCTATATAAATACAGTGTAAGGTTGGATGGTGGAGTCACAGGAACCAGCAGCAGACCTCCTGTGGGTCCTATCTGACGAACTTTACAGGAAAATGTCTTAGAGTGAAGCATCGTTTGCATTTTTTAAATTTTTTGTGGCTCTTGTGGTTTTCTCTAAATTTAGACACTAAAGTGAATCCACGTGTTTAACAGCAGCCGTACAGAGACAGAACTCCTGCTGCCACCTTCAGCAGAACGTGAGACACCAGATCTGTTCCTGAAGCTCTTTGAGACAAACTATGTCTTCATCTCCTCTGCTCCGACCCTCAGGAAGCTTCTTCCTGCAGCTCTGGATGAACTAACCGATGTGGCCGTGCCGCTCAAACACACAAATGTTGGTGCTGCTGCTGAAGCGACTGAAGCCTAGCTGAGCCTTTAATGCGGCGACTTGACATTCTGCATCACTCAAAATGCATAAAAATGACAATGGCAAAAGACAGTGAGGTTTGGAAGTTTTATTAGTTTAGTGTGTACATGAGAAAAACCTCCAAGAAGCACAGATGCAGATATACAACATGATGCTTTAAAATCCTGCTGTAAGAAAAAAACAGCATTTCAATCTTAATAAATAGTACATAAATACAGCAATCTATTTATGGAAATTACTCACAGTTATGCACCCACGACATTTACAGAGACATGAAACCAGCATCTCCATTAAAGCTGTAGAGCAATGTGCTCGATATGAAACTCCCCTTGGGAGGAAATACACGGCTGAAGAACATCACGGAGCAACCAGGCGTCTTCTGGTCATAATGGCAGCAAAACAGAATGCAACGGCCAAATGGGAAATGTAAAGACGGCCTTTCTGCTCACGGATGACAGCTCTGACACACTGAGTGTTACACGAATGCAGATTATTCACATGTTCACATGGCTGTGTTCAGGACATGGGCCTCCTGAGCCACGTGGCTGCTGCGCTCTAGATGAGGCTGTCGATGCTGTTCTTGTAGACCTGCGGCGGAGGCTCGATGTCGGAGTTGCTGCAAGAAGAGACAGAACAAGATGAGCGCTAAAGTTCAGCTTGATAAAAAGAGAAATGTAGGATTTTAGAGAGTTGATCAGATGAGAAATGATCAGCTGTATTCATCCTGAAGGAAACTGTTTGGTACAATAAACAGCAGCTGGAGAATAGACACAGCTACAGGTTGAGCGCTTTCCTCACCTGTTCAGCTCAAACTGTGTTGCTTTGCGCCTCAGTCGCTTCAAGATCCACATGGTCAGAGACAGACCGGACAGAACCGCGGTTCCTCCTGCAGCCACGCCAGAGGCCACGGCGGCAGCTTTGGATGAAGGAGCTGCAGGAAGAACGGGACAGGTGAAGGATCTGGTCTTTAGAACTCACACTGTGTTTGTTAGTCTGTCGTATTTAAACATCTTCTGACATGTTTTGTGTGTTTTTGTAGTTTTACCTCGACAGGTGGGGTGCTCTCCCGTCCAGTTGCCGTGACGATCACAGGTCAGCAGCTCGTGTCCGTCTAAGGTGAAATCTTGATGGCATGTGAAGGAGCACTGCGAGTTGAACACCAGCTCACCGGCCGTGCAGTTGACGCGGCCGTTTTCAGGAGCTTCGGGCAACGGGCATCTTACAGCTGTTGGAAAGCAACGAGACATTTTATGAGTTCAGATATTGTTTTAGTGGCTCTGACCCACTTCAGTGCTGCATAAATAGTCCAGGTTCTGGTGTGTACCTGTGCAGGTTGGTGCTCTGGACGTCCACTGGCCCGGATGTGCACACTTGACGCTGCCTTCACCCTGCAGCTCGTGGCCTTCATCGCAGCTGAAGGTGCAGACGGTGCCGAGCGGGTGTGGGCTCGCAGAGGCAGCAGGTGAAGGGCTGCAGCTGATTTGGCCACCTGCTGGAGTCTGTGGAAGTGGACATCCTATTGCTGCAAAACAAAGTGAAGAAGAACGTGAGTGGGACGTCATGACAGAATAAAAGAAAAAAGTGCACAGACTGTTTAAAGCAGAGCTTGGTGAGAGAAAAGGCTTCCTCACCTCTGCAGGTAGGTACAGCTGTGGTCCACCGCCCGTCCGCGGAGCACTGAGACGTCTGAGCTCCCTGCAGCTCAAATCCTGCTTCACAGGTGAAGCTGCAGGTGGAGTTCGGCCTCAGATCAGACAAAGGTTCGCTGCACCGAGTGAGCAGGTGAGCTTCTCCTTCTGGATTCTGGCAAGTGACGGCTAGAGCAGAGAAAACACTGCATGTTAACTGGTCCCAAAACCAAAAGAGCCTTTTTAGTGGAAGGTGTTTGGATAAGTGTGGCTCACCTTCACAGCGGGGCACCTGCTCGCTCCACTTGGCTGCTGATGTGCACGTGGCCCTACTCGGCCCCACCAGGCGATATCCGGAGTCACAGCTGAAGCTGCAGGTGTTTCCGTAGCTGAACCTCGTGTCTGCATCATCCCCACATCTGACGGCGCCGTTGTCTAGATGTCTGAGCTCGGGGCACTGGACGGCTGCAGGGAAGACGGTTTCTGTTAAATCACTATCACCATTTTCTCAGTTTTGCTGAAAACGAGCCTGAAATGTCCTCAAAGTCTGCAGCGGCTGATCAGATGGAGCGCTCGCTGCTGGAACCAGCTCTCCGTGGAGCTCCGATTGCTTAGCGTAGAACCGCGTGCACCTTCTTCATCTGATTTCAGCTGGTTTCTTTTCTAATTGATTGCACACTTTATCTTTCTCATGTCGTCTTTTTTTGTTTTAGTCAATCACTTTAATTTTTCTCCAACTCTTTGTGTACTTTATTCAACTTGTCTGTTCTGTCTTTGACTCATTATTTCCTTTATTTTTTAAGCTTGCTTTCTGTAGCACTCCACATAGTATCATAAAGTCCTCTCTAAACCTACAAGGCAGAAATATAGAGTACGTGGACGTACCTGCACAGACAGGTTGTGAGGCGTTCCAGCTGCCTGATGCTTCACATTGCAGAGTGCTGGATGAGGAATCAGTCAGTTCATAGCCTTCATCACAGGTAAAGACGCAGGTGGACTTAAAGCTGGAGGGGCCCAGAGGATCGGAGCACTTCATGGATCCGCTCTCAGGTTGAAGCAGCTTCTCACACTGAACCACTGCAGACAACGGGACAGACTACATCAGACCACACTCCAACAGCGTCATCACACTTCGCTCGTCTTCATTTATTCATTCAACTCACAGTCACACGTCGGCGGCTGCTCCGACCACGTTTCGGAGGCAGTGCACCTCAGAGGTCTGGGCGTGCTCAGCTGGTATCCGTCCTCACAGGAGTACCGGCAGGACGAGTCGAAGGAGAAATCTCCGTAGTTATGGGTGCAGTTTACGTTTCCTTTACTGGGGACGGTTATCTCGCTTCTGTTGCACTGAACGACTACCAACAAGAAAGACAAGACACAGTTAGAGCTCAAGTGACTAAAAACAAGAAAACAAAAGTCGTCCTAAACTCGTGGAACGTCGCCTCTTACCCTGTTCACACTTGTCTCCATAAAATCCTTCAAAGCAGTCACACTTGTGGCTGTTGATGGTTTCCACACAGTCTCCGTGGAGGCACGAGTCGTTCTTACAGGCAGCTGGGCAGAGAAAGAAGCACGTGCATGATTAAAGCCTAATTTATGACTGTTAGAGGAACAGACTGAAGAGAGAAAGCAGGCAAGAGGAGCCGCTCTGGAAGCCCAGACTTTGCTCACCTGTGTAGCACAGAGCAGTCTTCATCTTGCTGCACCTCTCGTCGTTCCACTTGCCCGTCTCCTGCTCCCTCTTGATGTACATCTCCACACAGTCCTCCTTCTGTCCCGAACTTTGCCCAGTCCTGCCATTGTTGGGTTCGCCTATTGCCCAGTTGGTCGCCTCTGCGGTCAGCGACTTGTTGGTCCCGACCCAGGTCCACACGTCGCTCACCTTGCGGATCCCGATCCAGTAGTAGCCGGCTTTCCCTGGGAGCCAGCTGTTGAGATGTGCGATCTCCTCCTGGTTCTGGATTGCCACCATGTCGGTGTAGTGCTTCTGGCACCAGGCTCGGGCTCTAGACCAGGTCATGGTGGTGCTCGAGAAGTTGTAAGACCAGCACTCCACGTTGGTCCACATGCACACTGAGGACAGACGGCAGAGACGCCATGAGATGATGGAGCAGCAGAGGGATTTAAAGATTTCCATCTCATTCAGAAAGTTAGATTTGCACCTTAGATTTACTTACTTGAGCAAAGAAAGGTCAAGTAGATCCATGGAGTGGAGCTCTTGCATCCACGGGACTGAATTAATCCAAACTCCTGTAAAGAATAAAGAGACACGTCAGGATAAATGGATTCCAGATTATCCATCACTGAGCAGAAGCTGAACCTGAGTTTGCACTAAAGAGAATCAAATTGAACTCGACGCCTGTGCACTCACCATTTTAGTGTGTGTGTGTGTGATGTCCTATAGAAGAAGCTGTTCTTCAGTCTCAGCGGCTCTGAGGATGAGATGATTCTGGTGTTTAAGTGCTGAGGCTCCTGCTTTTATACCCTTCACTGGCCTGGTCCAGATTTCCTGGAAGCTTCATCACAGTCGGACTTTTCGCTGGAATTTCCCAGCCCCCCTCCCACAGGGCCTCACAAACTTTTCCTTTCTTTCTTTTCTTTTCTTTTTTTAAATTCTTGCTGTGAAGCTAAGAAAAGATGTCTGTTAGTTTCACTACTTCCATCAGTTATGTCAGTATTATTCCATCAAACAGAAACAAATATGTATCCCAATATTTAGCATTTAGCAGCTATTTGGAGCAACTAAGTTTCCTGAATGTTTCCATGAGTTGCTGCTTTACTCGAGTACCTAATACTAATACTTACATGTCATAGTTACTTTGGCTACTGCTGTTAGCTGCTAGTTTTAACATTTTATCTCAGTTCAAGCTGTTAAATTAAATCCAGAAGACATACTGATGTATAGAACAGGCAAACCCCGTCAGCAGCAGAATATTATAATGTACTAATATCAACTATACAGTAACAGTACGCAGTGACAGAGCCACGTCACCTGATGAACGCTTTCATTTCAGGTAGTTATATATATGTATGTATGGACACATACGTACACATCCATGTAGCTGAATGCAGGTCTGCAGTAAACCACACACTTCTGAAGGTCATAATGTTGTTTTTAAAATGTTTTTCAGAAAGTTGTTGATTCAAATGAAATGTTTTTTGGAAGATGCTGCTGGTGGTGCTGTTTGAGCTGCGCTGACAGATGTTTCTGGTGTTTTTTCCTTCCACTCTATAAATGTCAGTGAGGATGGGCGAACTGATGACATTCAACAGCGCCGCATAGTGCAGCCTCCAAAGCAAACCAACGGCTCCGGAAACAGTTCAGAAAATGGAATATTATATCTTTCATGAAGGATTTATTGCAGGACTCCTGTTGGGCTATTTCAGCTTCAGCGATGTGTGTCTATATATCTGTATGTTTCAGCTAAATGCCCAGTGACTGTATTTCTGCACTGTGAAGACAGTTTTCTGTGCAGGATGTGAGGCTGTCACTAAGTATTGTACATATAAAGCTGTATGAGTGTTTTTACTGAGGAATCTAAAATGTGTGTTGCAAAGACAAACCAAAGTGCGTGACATAAGAACCTGAGGCGTTTCCTGGAAGCCGCATGGATGCATGAAATAAAAAAAGACCACAGAGAGGAAAATCAGTGACATCCTGAGAGCTGATAGGACACACAGACGTTCGAGTGCCTCTCTCTTTTGGATTTGAGCTTTTTAGATATTAATCCACAAATTAAAACAAACAACGCTGGCTTCTGGCAGCATCTTGTGTTGCGGATGAGCTGTGAGCAGCTGGAGTCAAACTTCACGACTTGTGCAATGATTCATTCATACGGTTAGTACAGAGTGTGCCAGCAGACAATGCACAGACTGGACCATGGTTTAGAGAGGACTGACATGTCCTGTCAGAGGATGTGCTCATCAAAGACAAGAAGGAGAGAAAACAAAACATGCACTGGCAGCTAACAAACTCCCTTTAATGAGTGTCTGGAGACGGGAAATGTGTGATGCGGGAGCAGAGGCGCCTGCTGGCTGCCTGACTTTCTAGAAGTGACAGTTCACATCCTTCCTCTCTGAACCGAAGCACCGGATGGTAGCGGCGCTGCTCGACACCCCCGAATCTCCACCTCTTCCCCAGAAGAGTGCTATAAACTCTCTAATTAAGTGCTGCAGAAGAAAACCCAGGGGACGACCCGGCTGCCGGGATTCATAACGTCCAAAACAGATGCTTATTTCAACTGACCACACCGTTCAGACTGTTTCTCCTTTATTCTGCTGATATTAGATTTTAGATATTAGATTCCCTTTACTGTCACAGACGTGTGTCACACTTGGTTTCAGCACAAAAAGCTGCATATCCAGTCACCACAGACAAACCGACCGTTCATGTAGCTTCACTGACCTGTTTTCATGACAGCACACGTGACCCTGGTGTCCTGCAGCCCTTATCTGGATTAAACAGTCATAAATAAACCGCCACTGCTAGAAACCGTTTAGACGACTCTGGATGATGTTTTTCTTTTTTTCTAGAGTCTGTATAATAATAGTACTTTCTGTATCAGGGTTTTTTAGTCATGGACATGTGCAGTGTCATTGTTTTTCCAAATGCAGAGTTTTTATTTTCTGCATTCTTACTCTTCTGTGCAACATCCAGATTTTCTCTATTAAAAAGAATCTGCACAACATCAACATTACTTGTGTATATTTCTTCCTTATTTTTATTGTTTTTTGCTCACTTTGCCTACATTTCTCTTCTATTCCCACTGCAGCTGCAACACTGAGAGTTTCCCTGCTGTGGGATGTAATAAAGGATGATCTTATTTTATTGTGTCTATTTGTGGTAACTGCAGCGACGTCTCTTGGTCTCGGCCGGATATTTAAAGTCATTCTGTGCAGTATTCTGGTATTATTTAAAATGTTGGTGGTTTGGAATGCCTCTTATTCTTACTTTTTGGGGAACCTGGACTGTAATTTACACGAGTTACAGGAAGTTTTATATGTAAACCAAACAAATGACCTCTTTTGTAATGATCCTCTGGGTTCTGATCTGTCATTTTGATGCATTAACACCGTTTTAATCACGATCTATGGACTCCAGGCAGGTTCTGATTCATGAAAGCATTAAAACAACAATCTGGGGAAAATAACAGAAACACGAGGATAATGGATCACGTGGATGACGATGATCCATTTTTGGCACCGGCTAAGGAGGTCATCCACTAAACAGAGGCTCAGGCATCCCTCAGAAGAACATCCATCCTGCTGTCTGCTCAAGTGTCCACAGACAAGAAACTTGGTCCCTGGAAGCTTTGATTCCGACCTCGGACCTCCCTGATGGACACCAGCGGAAAATGGCTGTGTGGCTGTAGGAAATGACAGATCAAGTAGAAATCAAACACACTCAGATCAGGAGTATTTATAGAACATGTTTAAAGCAGCACGAGCAAAGTGCTGCACATGTTGGCAGTCAGGAAGCAGCTGAGAGTGGCACAGAAAAAGTAAAGAACGTGTTGATTGAACCTGTAACACATAAAACAAATATAAACACTTCAAATGAAGACCATTAGGAGCGCATGACCGTCTTAAACTATCAGTGAAGGAGGAGCTCTTCGCTACAAGAGGCGGCTGCTCCGAAGCTCAGGAACCTTTTGGGCTTCCTCACTGTTGCCACTGTGGAAGAACCTTTAGAGCTCAGAATGGTTCAGCCAGAAAGTTCTGTTCCGTGGGGTTTGGGTTCCACTTTGAGCTCAGACACAGATGTAGGCTCTTATTGTTCCCGAACTGAGAAAAAGATGTTTTCTGAATGTAGGACTGAGAGTCTCCTGAATTTTTATCATCGGGGAAAAGTTTTATAGAAGAACGTTCTTTAACACGTTCCCGACAACGTTAAAAGAACGTTCTGTAGCACGTTCCCGACAACGTAAAGGAACGTTCTGTAGCACGTTCCCGACAACGTTAAAGGAACGTTCTGTAGCACGTTCCCGACAACCTTAAAGGAACGTTCTGTAACATGACATTTTGTCATCTCAGGCCTCCAAAACATCTGAAAAACAGTGTTTTTAAAGTTGGTTTGAGGATACGTGAGAACATCTCCAAAGCCTCCTCAGATGGCTGCAGGTAGACGGCTGAGCTGTGGATGCAGCACATTACCGGAGGGTTCATAAAAACCATCTGAGAACATCTGGAAGATATCTTTGAATGCTAGTTTGAGAAGGTTCCTCCTTTTATTGTGCCAGAACATCATCTGTGTTGGATTTGTTTTTTTTTCTTTGAATATTTGATTAAAAAAATCTTCTTTAAAAACTCATGAGAACATAAAAGTAATACTAGCCGACGTTGTGGCAACGTTTCCTGCCAGCTGAGGAGGACCAGTGAGGGAGAGACCAGTAGAACCGGTTTTACTTCTTTTGTTTGCTGGTTTTACTGGATGAACAGAAGAAGCACAGGCTGTGTTTGGATGATGGACTTCGTTAGTAAACTCCAGGCTCTGGTGCATCAGCGGCTCTGTCATGAAGTTGGGTTTGATTTTATCCACAGCAGTGCGCATGTATGGACTCTCAGTCATGGAGATCATGATGATCTTCAGAGTTTCAGTCATGTTCAAGAACCAGGAAAGAGAAGTCCAGCTGCTTGTAACTGAAGCTCTTTGGATACATCCAAACAGTTCCCAGGTGCAGCCATATGGAGTCGCCAGCGTGCGGACGCAGCGTTCATCTGCACATTTATGTCTACACGCTGCGCGCTGTCTGTCTCTTTAAGACAGGAAATAGAAATCCTGGTCCAAATAAAGGCACTGGTGTGGACGCTCCATGTTCTCCGTGGTCTGCAGACCGCTGAACAGTCTGAGAGTCTCCGGCGCTTTGCGTAAAGCTACAGTCGCGATGGCAGAAGCTCTGGCCAAAGTCCCCGACGTGGAGATTGATCCGGAGGGAACGTTCAAGTACATACTGGTCAGAGTGAAAGTAAAAGATGGCGATGTGCACAAAGACATAGTCCGAGGCACAAAAAGTGCAGAGTATCACAGTAAGTTCGTTGCTGTAGTTTGCACAGAGGAGCGCCAAATGCGTCAGTTTAGCGCGAGTCTAACCAAATCAGATGACCCGTACTGCTGCAGATTTGACCTATTTACATGCAGTCAGCGGCTTTATTTACACACTGCCAAGTTGTTTTTTGGTGCATCCACTAAACGCGACGTGTGCGTAAAAGCGGCGCAGAGTGCTTGTTGGCCAAACTTGGAGGCAGCAGCTTTGCGCACATGAGACTGACGATGCCGCAGTAAATATCTGACAAATGCTTCTAATTGTTGATCATCTCAGTCTCCTGTAACTAAACCCAGCTTGTGTGTTTTGTTTGACCGGTTTTAATAATTGACAGATCATATATTTGAGAAGGTCAGTCCGGCCATGCAGGCCCTGGGGATGGAGTGTGAATGTCTGGGCGGAGGGAAGATCGAGCACAACAGCCAGGAGAAAAAACTCAGGGTGTTTGGAGAATCCACTGTGAGTTAATTTAAAGTCAAAATGCATCCAAAGCTCTGAATGGACTCGTCTGAATGTTCTCTCCTTGTTTTCAGGCCTTCGGTAAAGCAGACCACGCTGCGTCTGTGGAGAAGCTGAAGACTGTGTTCAGCGGCTACGAGGTCACCTGGTCTGATGATAAGAAATGAGAGCAGAAAACGTGCTGTCATTTCAGATTCCTGCCTTTATTTATGAATATGGAAACCACAGGATAGTGCTTTAACTCTGCAAATAAACTCAGTTCTTCTGCATCTGTTTGCTTCTGAGTCTGTGAAGGTATGAAGAACTGTTTCAGTGAAGCTCTGCAGGTGCTCCTCAGTGCAGCTTTTACACTTTTCAGTCGTCTACAGTTTGAGGCCTGTGATGTGACTCAGAACCATTATTTAGTTTTTTAGTTTCTTTGGCTTTGTTTGGATCAGAGTCCATTTGCCAAGCGTAAAGTCCATACAGGAAGGGCCGAGCCAGTTGGAGTCACTCACGCATCCTGTTAGTCTGAGGGGAAAGTTTATTGTTTAAAGGACCAAAAACAGATAACGGGGACTTTATCTTTCCATTGTGGTCACGCACTTTCATTTTCTGACTGGTGCTGCATAATGCCAGACATCAAGCTCTTGACACACAATCATGCAACAATAAATAACCGCCAGACAGAAATAACAAGGAGAGCCTGAGCTGAGTCACGTTTTAACTGTAAAACACACCAAAAAAAAAGGTCCTTTCACTTCCTCCACCTCCAGCATTTCAGGCTTTAGTCCGCTTTGCTATTTTAAACTTTCGTAACATTACTATGAAAGACTGGTGGATCTCTGACCGTAACCCGAGGCCTAAGCCTAACCGTAAGCCTGCAACATGGTGGCATCCAGGAGATGAAGTGTCGACTGTGATCTTAGTTTTGTGTGTCAGCATGAAAACGTGGCCGAGTGTGCAACACGTTAGGTTGAGCCAGTTGGCATGTGACTAGTTTTGATGTCATCTGGACATAAAAATAACAACAAATTAAAATCTAATCTCATAATGGCCTCGAAGCAGAAGCTGGAGATTGTAGGTCCCGAAGGGAAACATCAATGTCTGTCCCAAACTTTGCAGGAATCCCTCCCATATCTGACAAAATCACAAATGTGATGCTTTCTGTGGTGTTTATAGAAGGCCAAGAGGTCGCCAAGAGGACGAGTTTGTGGAAACTGTGAATGTCTGAGTAAAGTCTGGAGCGATGCTGAGCTATTCCATAAGATGAGGACATTTTGTGACGTGCTGGTAGTGCAGCGGCGTCTTTAAAATTCTAATTCCTGGAGAAAAAAAAAGAATTCTTTGTGTATTAGACAAATGCACGTCTATCTGAAGTCTAGAAACCAGAGAACCAGCGTCTGTGCTGGCACAAAGTTGACTTTAGAGTAGAGTAGATAGAACTTCATCGATCCCCTGGTGGGGCACCTCAGGGAAATGGTTGACTTTAAAGAGAGATCGGTGTTGCTGTTGTGATACAAAATAGTCTTTATAAAGATAAAAAAACACGATGTGAAGCTCCAGCTATGTGACTCTGAAAGCGTCTCCGTCCTTCCTCAGGGTCTCCAGTCTGGACAGGCTGTGCTCCAGCAGCCAGCCATGTTCTTTCCAACACTTTCTTTCTTTTCTTTCTGCTCTTGACTCATCGTGTTCCTCATGAATTACAGAGAAAACAATTAAAAGCAGATCAGTGGCATGCAGCTCCACAGAGCCGAACAGAATTAGCTCAGGCTGGTTCTCCTTGACCCTCATCAGCAGGCTGAACACAGACACTGAGGCCGGCTACCGGGTGACCTTAAACAGCGGAGAGAACAAAAGTCATCTTCCTTCCAGTTCTCATTCCAATCCAGGGCCAGTTTCCTCTAAACTGATAACCTTTTCTATTATCTACAAACAGGGAGGTCAGCGTGGGAGGTAGAAGTCTTCAACCGGGCTACACTCAGACCGTTTCTTGGGAAATACACTTGTTACAGTAAAGGTTTTATTTAGAGGTTTTATGAACAGCTCACTTGTCTGTGACCAACCGTAGCCAGCCTCTGCTGGAACACAACATGTGAAGAGCAGCTTCCACATCATTATCTTTATTGTTATTCTATATATTATGTTCTTATAAATTACAAATTGTCAGATGTATTTATTGAAAAGCTTTTGGGATCAAAGATTAGACAAACCTTTTCTCTAATATCTTTAAAAACAAAAGCGTAGCCCACCAGCATCCTCTGACACAGGCAGGCCAAGGAACACTGTGTTAAAACAAACAAACAAACAAACAAACAAACAGGCCAGAGCTGTAAATAACATCTACATCAAAAATCTGTGTTTTTGTAAATGATCGTTCATTCTTTTACAACACGATTAATTTTTACTGTTCATAGTTCTGCATTAGACTGGTTACCTGTCCAGGTGAACCTGCCTTCGCCCTCAGTCGGCTGGGATAGACTCCGCCCTCTATGACCCTGGTGAGGATTAAGCGGTGTGTAGATGATGGATGGATGGATAATTCTGCATAGAAATATAATTATTGTTCAGATATTGTTCAGTTTTTAGAGCAAAAAAAAAAAGTATATTGGGAACTGCAAAAATAAATAAATATTTTAAAGGTTTTCCCAGTTTTGATAAAAAACAAAACAAAACAACAGCTAATAAAATCCCACAAAAAATCTGAATTTACACGTTAACTTCAAAAACCAGGGAAGACTGAACATGATGTCCACATGAAGAATCCATATTTTTACAGTAATGTGTACTTTAAGAACGTGTGACCATTTAGTGTCTCAGCTAAAATCTAATTATTTGAAAGATGCTTTAACAGATATAACAGGACTTTATAGATATTGTTCTAATGATTTTGCTGCCAGATTTTCACAGTTTTGGGTTGTTTTTTTTGCACTGTACAATTGATTTGGAGTTGGTCATGTTGGTGGAAATAACTACAGTTATACAAGAACACAAGCTGCTGAAACACGTGTAACGGCTTCACTTAGACCTCTGTGTGAACCAGGCGAGTGTAAATACTTTCTTTGGAAATGGACCACTATTGTTTGTGTTGGATGAAAGTGAAACCTGTTCAGTAACCCAGAAGAGAAGCCCAGTTACTCTTTACTCAAGCTTCTAGGACTACCATGACCTGGATGACTGAGAATCTACAAAGACAGCTAATGATGTTGTTCCTTAATGATGAGAAGAGTAAAAACTCTCAACAGTAAATCAAATGGCTGCAGCAGCAGGAAAGCCGTCGTGCTGTCCACACTGCTCCGTACATTTCTGTATGTTCCATACATTTCCTTTCAGGTGTAAGCACTCTGCAGGCAGCGCAGCATTATGCCTCATCTGAACAGAGATAAGCATCCATGTGCAGCCTTGTTTCCGAAACAAGAAGGTGGTCCCTTCCTGCAGCAGCAGCAGCTCACACCTCAGGCTGTCGGGAAGAGAAGCGACAGCAGGCCGCAGCTCCGTTTACTTTAGCGCTGAAGATCTTATCAGTGAAACAATAGCCGGCCGCTCAATTTTATGAAGTCATTAAGGTCAGCGTTAACAGAAATGTCTGACGCCCAGGTCAAATATACTTCCTGTAAATTAACATATATACATCTCAGTCGCTCTCTGTGCTGCACGTCAGTGGTGCTGATTGGTGCTTTTCTAAGTTCTTATCAGCGTATGGTAGCCCAGGAACCATGACTCATGCAAGCAGACTGTGGTTTCACTATTTCCTCATGATAGGTCTCTTTCCATCATGACGCTGAGTTTGTCACATCAGACACAAGCAGCCTGGGGATTTCTCAGCAACATTTACCACAGATAGCGTGGTTTTATTTTGTTTTTCACTTTTACATGGAAACGGTCTGTGAAAGGGGCAGAATCAAAACCCTGTCAAGTGTAGGACTTCACACATGTTCTAAAAGCCAAACTGCCCTGACATGTTATCATAAAGCCAGGCGATGCCAGTATTTCAACCACAGTATTTACTAACGTACAAGTATGACGTCTACATCCTCTCCTTTACATATTTAATCATCAGGAGAGCCTTCCTGTTGGTGCCTCTTTTCTCCTTATTAAACATAATGTACTCACTGTTACTGATAAATACTTTTTTCTTTTCTTTTTTTACAGTCTCACAAAAATTCAGGATATATCACATCCCACTGAGTTATTCAGTGGCTCACGCTGTGACTTTTGTACTTGTTCATGTTTTAACACGATGAATCCAGACGTGTGACGGTCGACACCGGAGTCATCCGGACACACTGACAAAAGTAAATCTCATCTTTGACAAATGCATCATACTGAAACACTGATCACAATATTCATCCATTCATCCATCATCTACACACCGCTTAATCCTCACTATGGGGGGCGGAGCCTATCCCAGCTGACTCAGGGTGAAGGCAGGTTCACCTGGACAGGTAACCAGTCTATCACAGGGCTACACTTAGAGACAGAC
>NW_007578597.1:234887-250914 GCF_000690725.1 Stegastes partitus
ACTGGGGCATTTTCAGCGGCCCAGCCAGTGTCCTGGATATCTGTGGACCGCCGGACCGCCTCCTCCGGCCCCTGCGGTCGCCATGTCGCAGACCAACACCTCCCTCCTGGACCAGGTGGTGCAGTGGAACCAGGAAACCTGCCGCCAGCAGCTCAAGGCGGTGCTGCCAGAGCTCACCATATCCTCCCGGTTCAGGTCCATCCGGTGTCACTGGAGGATTTCATGCTTGGTGCTGTAGAGTGAGGACGGTCCGGTCCGACTGCCTCTGTAGGTGTGGAGAATAGAAAAACACTTTATTTATCCCAGTCTGGGAAATGACTGTGGTACAGCAGCAAGAGAAAAACAGTCCCAACAGAAAAAGAGCCAAAAGTTAAATACTATTTAAAAAATGACAAATAAAAATAGGTGAATAAAATAAAATAAATGAAGAACATATCAGCTGTGATTTGGTGTTCTGTCTGCAGGGAACACCAGCCTGGCGGAGCTTTACATGAAGTTGTTCTCTCTCATGCTCACCTGTCCTGCTGTTTCCACCTGTGCTGTAGTCCCGACACGTTTAGCAGGCGTGTGCACTTGAATGTCTCTGTTGTGATTTTCTTTGACTGTTGGCACGCTTTGCACCAGAAGTCTGACAGCTGGAATGATCACATACGTAAGCTTCTCAGTTGCACACTTTGTCATTACAGACTATTGTTTTATTACCTTTTCTGCTATTTGCAATGTCAGAATGAAATGTAATAAAATATGACTTCCTCACAGGGATACTGAAGATAATTACAGACATGTTCCTCCCTCATGTCGGTGTATCAGAGCTGGAGGACGAGTGCTTCTCCAAGATCTTGCCAAAGGTGAAGAACATCATTTTGTATTCGGGACCAGTTCTGTGATTTCCATCTCTTATATGACAAAGTGGCCACAGGTGTGCAGTTATCTCACTGAAACTCGGGTCCAGAAGGCGTATTTTTTATTAATTGAACTATATGTTGTTGTTAAGTGAACTGTTTATTGTACGTTTAACTTTGTAGATATTCAGCTGGAGATGGACGTGACTGAGTGACTGTGGTCTGCTGGCACCTTTCAGTTAGACCCACTGGCTTTCTGACTTTCAGACTTTAAACATGAACTTTACTGCACAATTAGTGGCATGAAGTCTTTGGGAAGAGCTTGTTTCTTGTGGCCGTAGGGTTTCTGATACAAGAGAACATTCTCTGGTTAATGACTCTTTGTTTACACGACGGTCCGTGAAGCTGCTGTTCTTGAGAGCGTCTCTGATGTTCATGTGTCTGCAGGCAGAGGCCGTGTTTCACAGCATGATGGCAGAACTCATGGACCAAGTCGGCGGGCTTTCCAGTCAAAACACTGAACTGTGTGCTTTACTGAGGAACATTTTACAGGTACGACGACACAGCGTCCGTCATAACGGTACAGTGGAAGTAATATATATGTATATGCGGTATTGTGTGCGTTGTTCTCTCACGTCTCCCTGACGTTTTAACAAGCTCCTGTTGACTGTTTCAGGGACTGATGCAGATAATCGATGCACTGTCCACTTGCGTGCGTCACGTTGGCTCGTTTGAGGACGCCCCTGACCTGGACGCTATCCGCTCACTGCCGACTTGTATCCTGAAAGTCCTGAGGGAGACGTTTCAGCACTGCAAGGTCAGTGTGTTTGGTTTACTGGTGGCACTTCTGACAACAGTCACAATAAAACAAGCAGCATGGACATGGCTGGACAGGCTAAAGCCGTTGTTATGCAGTGCCTACAGATAAAGCTGCAGACGGAAACACAACCACAAGGAAAATCCATTCCTCAGTCATTTATTCAACTAAATATCAGTAGATGTGATATTCGTCTGTGGGCTCAGAAGCCAGCTTTGCTCCTGACAGCAGAAACAACTTCTTGTAGTTGTTTTGCCTAAATGCCCATTGTTTCTGATGTCAGCTCGCTAGAACTCTTCCCATCATCCCTCAGTAGCTTCGATGGCGCACTTCGCATCAAAATCCTGTGGAAATGCCGACTTTAACTTCAGCTTCACCTCTCAGACGGATGGCCCGTCGTGATCTTGTAGCATGCAGGATGAATGGTTGCTCAGTGCCTACGAGGTGCCAGATGGTACGAAGCCGGACACACCAGAGCACATCATCACTTTGCTTTACAGTCGGTGTGTGGTTCCTTTCCTGAGAAGCTGTCTTTGATCTGCGCCAAACACCTCTGACTTTGTTCCACATGGGCTGGTCTTTGGCCGGATGTTCGTTGGAAAACGGTAGTTTTGCTATGAGGTCGTTTCTGGACAGCAAAGCTTTTTTCCTGGCGCACCCCGTGCAGGTTAACTTTGTGCACTCTCTTCCTAAAGGCGTGTAGACACACACAATATGATGGCAGCAGTTTCAAGTGTTGTCTGCAGATAACGAGATGAAACTTTAGGGCTCTTAAAGCGACATCTTTCTGCATCAGACTGCCTTGAAGAAATGAGAAGTTCTCTAAAATTTACACCACTTGTGGAAGATTTTGCTCACAGTGGAGTGACATGTTTCAGATCATTTAGAGATCTTGTCACCTCCCTGTAGACTGTTAGGCATCCAGATCCTTTGTTCTACAGGTTTCAGAGCTCCTTTGATCACGGCGTGATAACCCCACACGCTTCAGAGAAGTCCAGACCTTCGATGTCTCTGGTCAGACAAGTTCCACCTGTAACTCTCTGAAAAAGGTTTTCATCCTTTGCACTGATTTTATGGACAGAAGGTGTGATTAATGTACTTACTTTTCCCATGTGACTGATCAGTTTGTATTTATTTGAATAATGAAAATAACTGCGATACGTCGTCGTGTGTCATTTGTTTGAGTGTGTCCTCTTTCCTCTGGATCAAGTGTTTGTTTATTAGGATACTTAAAAGCAACAGCAACAATCTCTATTCAGGTTTTTGTGAGTCTTTAGCTCTGTGCAGAAGTTGCTGTACGTTTTGTTGTCTGCATGCTGTTCACAGGACAGTGAGGTGGTTTACTGCGGCCGTCTGTCCCTGGTGGCCGACCTGCTGCAGGGGCTCTTCAAGGACGCGTACTCCCTCCAGAAGTCTCTGCTGGAGCTGCTGGATCGGGTCTCCCTCGACAGCGGCGCCTCAGAGGAGGAGGTCTCTGACGTCGTTGCAGGTGTGTTGGTGTCTATGTGGCATTCTTTTGCGCCACAGTCTTCGCTATAGAGCCTTTATTTTCTTAAACTGGTATACATGTGATGCCCTTTTTAGCATATTAAATGTATTTTTCATCCTCTTCTTCAGTGATTCATAGTCTTCTGGAGATCTGCTCCGTCATCTCCGACCTGGACGTAGCATTGCATGCAAACACGTGGAAGTTCCTCATCAAGTCAGTACTCTTCATGTCGTGTTAGCCAAGAGTTGGTTTAGTTTCCATTTCAGTTTCTGAGTGACTCGTTTCGAACGGTCATTGTTTTATTCAGACAGAGCCTCAAGTACCAGTCGCTGGTGGAGGAGCATCTGCATCACCAGGACATCAGCAGCAGCCTGAGGGACAACCTGCTGGCCTCCTTCCACAGCTGTGTGGAGCTGGCTGAGCAGATTAGACATGCCGGCCTCCAGGTAGACACACTCTGATTGTCTGTTCGACAAGGATTCATCTGCTTTTCAGACGTTTTCTGTTGCTGTTCAGTGTGTCTCTTATCAGAGTTTTCTTTCCTTTAACGTGTGTGAAGTTTCAATGTTTTTAGGAGCATAAACATATTTGCTCACCAGAGAACTGTTGCATACACAATATTGAGTCTTTCCTGACTGGACTATATTCTGCATAGAGAATGCTGAATATTTCCTGTGCTGTGACCCTTTGTGCTTCCAGAAACAGTCGGACTCCTGTTAAATAGTGTAAGGTCAAAGGCTGACTTGATCTCGGTCACCTTTTGTATTTATGCTCTTTGTCCTTTTTTTAAAGGAGTCTAAACAAAGCCCAGAATACAAGCTGTTCCAGAAATCTGCAAAGATGTGCAGGTTTTTTGCCAACACGTTGGTTCATTACATAAAGGTACTAAAATGAGGATGGTCCTGCCCTCTCTTCAGTGGTGTATACATGCACACATATATCTCTACGTCAATGTCCTCATTCTTTATCTTTTAAACAGGAATTCAAGTTTTTCCTGACAAAGTGTTGCAGCAGCTTTCACCAGCTCTACCTCCAGATCATCAGGTACGTGTTGTGTGCTGTGAACGGAGAATCCGTCTTTAGATGAACTGCATCCTGTGGTTTGAGTTGTGTTTCACATGATGTCTTTCAGTACGTTCCCTCCCAGCTTGTGTGCTCCAGCGCTGCCCACGGCGCTGTCGGAGGAGCTGAAAGCAGCAGCTCTGGTTCCCATGGATGCCTTCCTGCTCCAGCTGGTGCCGCTAAGGCCCTTTGCTGAAGTTGTCCTCCAGCAGGATCTACGTGAGTTCAAAGCCTATCCTGTTAGCATTTTTTCCAGATACAGTGGCAGTGTTGATTCCCTTTGTAGTGGAAGCATGGCTTTATCAGCTTTCTACTGATTAGCAGTGGCCCTCTCTGACTCACCGGATGTAGATTTTGAGTACAGGCCAGTAATTTCCAACACGTTATCGTAAATAAATCAGAACTCATATTATTTCCTCCCCTCCTTCTGATATGTGTGTTACTGTTTTCAAAATCGGCAGTTCAACAACCTCCAGCCTGAATGCTGGACGTGGTGCAGAGGACTGGGACCGCAGTAGGGAAGTCCTGCTAGCTTTCTGACTTGAAGTTCAGTGGCAGTGCCTACCTCCCCGTGTGCACATGTTCCACCAACACAGTTCCCCGTCTCTATCTTGAGGGAGCACCGTTGCTGCGCTGTGAGCGTAGCTCAATGCGATTGTGATTGGGTTATAGAAGGTCAAAGAACCAAGTGCTTCTCCCTGTAGCAGAAAAATGATGAAGTGCAGCTGTGGAGCAAAGTGAGAAAAACATACAAGTCCTGTTTGTGGGTGTGAATTCAGCTGTGGGTTTGGACCAGCACTGCTGGTTTCAGACTTGGAAGCCTGATGAGCAGCTTGCTTTCACTAATACGTGAATAAAATTACAGACCAAAACAAAAAGCCTCGCTCCAAACTGTTGTTGTCAGTGTTAGTATTTTGTTGTGCATGGTGTAAGGTGTGGTTCCAGTCCTCAGGCGTTGCAGTGGGAGCGTACTGCACACTCAGAACTGAGCAGAATTTACTTACAGTTCCAGTAAAGTCCACGTTCCCTGTTTATTTCTGTTTTCAACCACTGAGTTAGATCAGCGTCCACACTGGTGCCAGTCCAGCCGAGTGCGTCACAGCATTACTGATGTGATGCACATGATTCTCATTTATTGCCACACACAACTTGAGCGGCTTTTAGGAACCTTCCTTCCAAAACATCTCCTGAGAGCGGACCTCCTGATAGTTTGACTACTTAAAACATGTTGGCATCGTGCTTCTAGCTGCTGAGTGGTGCATCAGTGACCAAACGTACGGCATGCTGTCTGCAGGGTTACGTCCTGAACACGAGCTTCCTCAGTGTCTCCTGCTGGTGAGCATCATGGGACAACTTCCCTGCCAACCAGAGGAGGTGCTGCAGCTTTGGTTCACTGGCAGTGAGTTCTCAGAGGAGACACCCAGGTAAGAAAGGCTTTCTACTGAACGGCTTGAGAGCAGGGATGTGGGGTGTTGGTGTGTTATTGACTGTGTTTATCCTTGTACAGACAGTGATCAGATTTTACTGCAGCATCATCTAACAGTGATGATTCTGTCTTTCCTCTGACAGCTTGCACAGTTGTGTCCTCAGTACATTTTAATTTCTAATCATGTCAGAATACTTACATTACACATGGAGTTGTCTGTGCATTGCATTATCAGCTGTGAGGACTTTCGTTTTATGTTGGTTTGACCTCTTCAGTGCTTCAAAGCTTCTTTCCATCGCTCTTGTCTCCAGGCTTCCCCTCCACCGGGCCATCTTCACTAGCTTCCGACGATGCCACACTGAGCGTAATGTACCGGTGCTGTTGCCAGGGGTGATGCTGAAGGGTCAAGCCCAGGTCCAGGTCACTCTGCACCAACACATGTGTGTGCAGCTGTGTGCCAGTGTGGCTGTGCTGCCTCCTGTATGCCTTCCTGTGCTGGTGAGGGTCCACACCCGACCACATACACTGCAGCACCGGCTGCATCAGTAGAGGCGCTCTGCTGGTGATGTCTACACTGCATGTCATCTAAGGCTCAAGGAAGACTGCAACACTTCAGTTTTTATAAATCGGAAAAGTCAACTTATTAGTTTGTTTGTTGGTATTGGTAAACATAATGTCAGCTATGTAGACATGTCCTGTTCCAGTCCACCGTGTTACACTTCTGAGAAACTTCATGTGAACATGTTAAATAGCACAAGTAGGCCCAGTGAGGTCATACGATCTCCAGCTCAGTGTCTGAGACGTGACCTCGAGCTTGAATTCTTATTTATTTGGGAAATCTAATCAAATTCTGGCGTTAGCTGTGTTTCAGTGCAGGACTTCCTGTCATTCAAAGCACATTAAACTTTCACTTTGCTTTTCTGTCTTGGTTAAATATTTGGATGCCTTTTCGTATGTTGTACTGTTCACTCCCACCTCCTGCTTCTGTCAGACATGACTGCTCCATCTTCTTTCTTGTTCAGGAGCGGTGCTTGGTCGATGTTGTGCTGCAGGCGGATACTCAGACGGCTCTGCTGGCAGCAGACGTGTGGTGTTTCACAGCACGGTGAGAGTGACGCCTGATGCAGCTTTTATGTATTTCTCTGTTAGTCTGATCAACTGGTATCGTAAACGTTTCAGTCACAGTGGACCATAGATATAATATCATAAATCATATATATGTATGCCAGGACTGCTTCATGGCTCTCTCTGTGTCATTCTGCACTTCATTTCAGGCACGTTTAGACTTTTTATTACCCCAGCTGTTTGTCCATACGGCTGGTTGTCAGGATTCTCTCTGCATTCTGTCTTGTCCTGTACTGAGCCCTGGCTAACGCGCCTGTCTCCACCTGCAGGTATGGGTCAGCAGAACTTTGCCTCCATCACGTCGTGCTTATCGCTCAGCTGGTGGGTAGACAACAGGAACACACACGAGACAGCATACAGTTGTGGTGTTTTATTTTGATTTAAAACAAAAAAGCGTTACGCTGCTACACATTTTCAACACCTGAGTTCTGAAGATGCTCGTGAGACCTGAATACCTGACACTGGATCACAACCACACGTCCTGAATCTTGACTCTCACCCTCTTGGATAGACACCACAAGGTCACGGATGTTCCTCTGTGTTGATGACCTCTTCCTGAGCACTCGCTAAAATAACTCCAAATCCCCTTAATCTCTCTCGGTAGGGCCATGGATTAGTATGGGTTCCAGCCCTGTTTCTGTGGCATCCCAACAGAGGTGACAATTGGTGTCACCTCCTCGTGAGCCTTCACACTGGCACTCCCACTGTCCCTCACCTCCGCTCTGCTCCTCCCTCTTGTGCTGTAGGTGAAGGTGTGCCCCGCTGAGTGCTACCAGTCGCTGCACCTGGGCTTGCTGCTGAAACGCATGGTTTTCCTCATGACGCCAAACCACCAGGTCAGAAACCCTCGGAGCTGAAAGGAAAACATGTATGGACGTAGTGTTTGTAACTAGCGTGACGTAAACGGTACAAACACTGTCAACGTTTGCACACGTATGATTAAAGCTGCAGACCAACTCAGGATTTGAAAATATGCAGAAGCCGATGCTCAGGCTTCATTCATGCGTTCAGCACCAGGTGTTCATGTTTCATCGATTAATCGCCGTTAAGAATTCAACCAAACAAGGCAAAAGGTGTAGATGTGCTGCTTTTTAATATGTCTGAAGCGTTACGCGAGGTTCAGTGTTTGAGTGGCCGAGAGCACTGGAGGGATTTAACGAGCAAGGAGCCGCCATGACAGAGTTCTGTTTGGCTCAGTCCAGTCCAGTTTGTCTGTCTGCATCCCCTCCAGCTGTCTGTCTGTCTGTCTGTCTGTCTGTCTGTCTGTCTGTCTGTCTGTCTGTCTGTCTGTCTGTCTGTCTGTCTGTCTGTCCGTCCGTCCGTCCGTCTGCCTTGAGCTCCTGTAAAACCCTTTGAGGTTGCAGCAGCATATCTGACCAGGAGCAGTCATTGTTCCTGTTGTTCAGTGGCCAGCAGCACAGCAGCCTTTCACACAGCCTGCAGCTGACCAGAGTCAATTCAATTCAATTTTTCAATTCAATTTTATTTGTATAGCGCATATTTACAACAACAAGTCACCTTCATGGGACAGACTTTCTACAAACACTGCCCAGGGGAAGTGCAGAAGTCTAGTTTCCTCTTCAGCCACTTCAGTTACTGAAGAAACAAACTACATGGGTGTGATTTCTTTCTAATGGTTCTGCCAAAACAATGCATATTTAGTAATGATTCCGTGTGCTGCCTGTTTCCACCAAAGCCCAGAGACACTGAACCGCCTTCTGACTGTCCTCTGGAGCCCATCGATTCCTGAACTGTTCTGTTGTCACGGCCTTCAACATGTAGAGGTGCTGGGCCTCATGCTATCATGTCACACATTAGTGTCCATGCAGAGGTTTTCGCTCAGATCCTGCAGCTTTCACTGAACTGATGAGAACACGATTCCCTAGTTTGATGAGAGCTGTCCAACATATTAGTCCCAGATCTCCCACAGCTGTTCAGTAGGTTTGAAATCTAGTGATAGTGAAACAGAATTCACATGATTTTTATGCTCACTTGAAACTACTGAGTGAGCCCCTGCAAAGAGTTCAGTTCCTCTACTCACCATGTGTACCAGCTCCCAGTTTCTGGATGATAGGTGTTGATGTGTGTTTAGTGAAAGGCACATCGCCTGTACGAGACCACGTTCATATCTGCAGTCCTTGCTTTTCCCAGATGGAGCTGGTGGCACAGTTCCCACCGTCTGAGTTGGAGAACCTTCGAGTGTGGCACCACGTCCTCCTCAGAGCCCTTTCACAGGAGACCCGACTCCGTGTGCAAACAGAAATCCTCGACTTAACTCAGAAAGTTCTGACCGACTGGCAGAATGGAGGACACAAACTGGGACAAGTGGACAGAGTGGTGAGGATAGCCTCAGATACGTGTAGCACAGAAACAATGTCGAGGACGTCTGCTTTTGTTCTGTTGCATGAATTTGTCTCACTGGTGCTTGCCAAGAAAAAATAAATGATCCTGATATTGAATCCTTGGAGAAGCAGATGCAGTCCAGATATGAGGGCTGCAGCTCAGCGTCTGACCTTGTGCACTGATGACAGAGTGGATAAACTGTAATGTCCTCAACAAGTGACGTCAGGACTCAGATAAGCTTGTTCCCACGGTTGAAAATGGACGAGCCTCTCAGTGACCTGTCCTTGTTGGTTTTCAGCTTTTCTGTCCTTTTTCCCAAAGTTATGATTCAGCAGCATCGTCTGAATGAAGCCAATCACCAGCTTGGTTTTTACGTCCTGTCACAGTGTCCGTTCTTGCTTACCTCACAGGCTTTGTCATTCTACAGGTTTAACCTCGCACAATGATTACACCCAGTTAAGAAAACAGTGTCGGGGCGCAGGGTGGAACGGTGTGAAGTGGAAGCTGGGTGACTGTTGTATTTACAAAGTCCCTCCTGTTACCAGAACGTGGTGCTGTTGTCCCTCCTGGCGGCGCTTCGAGGGCAGCCGTCTCCTGAAGAACAGTGTGTGTTGCCTGCAGTGAAGATTGTCACCCAGCTGTGGTCACGAATGAGTCCAGATCAGGTAATAAAGACCTCACACACACCAAGATGGAGTACAGTTAGAAAGCCAAGCCTCTTCCACTGCTAACTGTTTGACTCCAGCTGCAGACCCAGCCGGTGCTCCGCTGTACTCTGCAGCTGCTCCTGTCTATATCAGCTGCTCTGGTGAAAAACATCGACCCTCAAGTCATTTGTCAGGTATGCTGGTGGTTTTCACCGTCCATGTTCACCAGCTGAAAACTGGGGAATGCTTCTCATGCTGCCGTGTGCTGTCCCAGGCTCTGCTGTGTCTGGACGCCGTCGTTGCTCAGAAGTGTGCAGATCCACTGCTGCTGGCTGCTCTGGAGTTCCTCTCCTCTCTGGGGAAGATCTTTGTCCCTCCTGACAGCCAGGTAATAAAACCACAGCACTACAGCTGAGGATCTTGTGCCTTCAGTCTCCTGCCCTCTCTATGAATGCTTACTCGAGGAGTCATTTTTCTGGTCTTCTCGTTGAATTGCAATGTGTGACCGTACAAGACCGACAGAAGAGTAGTAACTATCTGTAAAGAGATGATTCCAGATGTTTAACACTACTCACTACACAGTCCAGGCCTCCTTTCTGGGCTCCTAAAGCGTCTTCTGTGCATGCCATTATTTTTTTACACTTCGTCGACTAAGGGGAATGTCTTATGAGAAAGAGATTAAGTCACCATTAGTTGAAACTCTTCTTTCTCAGAGTCAAATTCTTCCGAGGCTGAGCAGCCTGTTTGGGGTCCTGTTGGCTGACACATCCTGGCTGCTACACCAGCACGCCCTGGAGGCCTTTTCCTACTTTGCAGAGGTATGGCTAGAACTCTACTGGACGCCAGTACTGGAGATGCAGTGCTGTATACTGTTTAACATAACCTTAATGTGTCCCTGTGTTGTTGAAGAACACCAATCACGAAGAGGTCATTTCCCAGAGTTTGTGTTCAGAAGAAACCAAGACCAAAGTGGTCAGTTATCTTAGCAAGGTGAGTGATGTCAGCAGATTGCTCCACAGATCTAGCAGAGGTTTAACAAGTGGAAGTGAATGAGCTGCTCCTTTGCTGTAGACTGTGAATGCTGAAGAAGATGTGGAGTCACGGCTGCAGAGGCTCAAACAGGAGACACTCGTGATCGAGCAACACAACGAGAAACTGGAGGACAACAAAGACCATGTTCCCAGTAAACCGGCCGCCGAAGCTGCTGCAGACTCTGAGGTGAGCAGCACCAACAAACAAGCTCAACGTGTCTTCTGGATATGCATGCTCATGCACAGCCTTTCATACTGCAGCCAGCTCCAGCCTCTGGTCAAACCAACCACTGGAGCATAGAAACAGTTAGGGTACCGAGTATCAGAAACGTTCTTCACCTTGGCTGAGTCCATCTAAATTTGACTTTTTAATCCCCACATATTGAATCTATAAATATCTAAGATTCAAGCTATGGATCGACCGAAATGTTTTGTTTATTTAAGAAAACCCATAGTCAATATCTGGAACTACCATACGTTATTTATATAAAGTAATGTTTTACCAGCATGTGGAAGGAGTAGGAGCCATTCAACCAGACACTCTCCTGTTTCTGTGGGATCGCCGGACGTTGATCAGCTTAATGTTTCACTGCTGTCTCTTTCTTTGCCCACTAACGTCTCCCCTAAAGAACGCTTATTACTGTTTTCCAGACTCTGCTTCAGGTTCATCAGGTGCTGCCTTCTAACTTAGCCGCTAGCTTTTAGCAGCGGCTTGTGTTTTGTGGTTCAGCTTTCTGTGCTTGAGAGACATTTCTGAGCACAGAGACGTGGCTGCGTCACACCTGAACTAGTGCATTTAATTTATCGGTCTATCCTTAGTTCAGTGTTTACGTGGCAAAAGCTAGATTGTGCTATGACGAGGTGCAGAGCATGTGTTTAAAAATAATAAGAAGTCATGTTGTGAGAACTGAAATCACAGACAGATCTGAAACCCTTCCTCCCTCTCAGCCGTGCCCGAAGAAAGCTCGGCAGGAGACCAGTGCAGAGGAGGAGTACCGCCGCTACATGCAGGCAGCTGAGAGTGCTTTAAAAGCCCTCCAGGCTCTCACGGAGGGTAAAGCCGACACCACTGCACCACCTCCACCGTGGCTGGAGTCCAGACTACAGGAGCTGCAGACCCTCATAGCCCACATCAGTGCAGCCAGACTCACCAGCTAACAGCTCCAGACTGTTCCCACTCAGTATTTACAGCTTGATCCGTTTGTGGACATCCAGAGAAAACAGCTTCTCCTCTTTTTAAATCTGTCATTCTTGAGTCATGATAGCATTTATTAAACTTCATTGATTACCAAGGCGTTATTCACATTTTTGAGCAGCAGGTTTCACAGCCTTCAGTACCGGTGGACAGTGTCTGTACTATAGAACAGGAGAGAGACCTCTCTGGTACAGGAAAATGTTTATTTCACCAGCAACCAAAACGCTACGAATAAATTATGTAATTCCTATTTCACATTCATTCAAAGTGCAAGCCTTCTGCTAATCAAACCTGATTCCTTCTGGACACGTCTTGCCAACAAATGCATCTTAATGCCAGTAGTGAAGTTGGCACGTTTACAACAAATTAGAAGAGAGCAGATGCAAACAGGATGACATTCACCTCTGAGCAAGATCACGTTGAGGTGAATAATATCAATTGGCAAACATGTACGAATGGCTTCTAGTGTCCAAGTCCAGCACCATCTGATCAGCAGCCAGCTGGTCCGGTTCCAACGCACGTTCTCATCACGAACGTTAGTGATAATAAACGGCGGAGAACGGACTACAAAAAGTCTCAGGCCGTCCCAGTCGTCATCGTTCTTACTGCATCGTGTCAAATGAGAAGCTACTTCCACGTTCCTGGTCTGCTGAGAAGTGGCCCTCCAGATGTGGTGCATGGAGTTTTCCAGTGGTTTAGTCTTTCGATCCAGATGGAAATGATGCATCAGACGTCATTACCAGGCGCTCTCATCCTCCCAGTTCAGGTCATCTCCGTCTCCCCAGCCATCTGTTTCAGTCTGGGGAAAAAAAAATCTAAATGTAAACACAATCATGTCTGGGAGGTACCGAGGACCAAACGCTCTCTAGCTGATGCCAGCGCAGTCATTAACAGGACAGATCGAACACATCTATCTGTGTGCAAACCTGGACTTTGCATTAGCTTTTTGGCTTTCACGCTTTTCAAACTGCTCCTAGTTGTACAAATAGGCTGTAAAAAGTTCTCTTTGAACCCAGGCATGTCCCATTGTCTGGTCTGATGGCGATAGCCGTGGCAACCGATCCATTACCGTCACCTTTTGACTTTTTAGAACTTTAAGGCAAAGGTGCGGTCTAACCGACAAAACAAAGGAATGTCGGGTTTGGATCACTGGTTCATGACCAAAGATTAAATGCTCAGTTCTGTACCTGCATCTGATGAAATGTGACAGTGATCAAATGATCAGAATGTTTAGTTTAACCGTAATGCCTGAAAGGGGCTCGCATCAGACATTGATCACTGTTGCTTGTCTGATTCATAAAGAGTCTGTACAGATTGCTGCAAAAGCCAAGAAAGCATCATCCCATCTAAAAAACCTGATCCGAGATGCAACCTGACGAGCATCCCCTACACGCTCACCTCAGCGATGTTGGCCGCTGCAAACTTGGCAGTGAGTGTTAAAGTATCGATGGATGCGTCGACCTGCAGACATCCGGCGTTGTCTGAAGATGACGCGCTGCTCTCCTCCAGCGGCAGCAGAACCGGAGAGGACAGCTTGATGTCAGGCACCATGTCTGCAAACAGATCCAGCTCCGGGTCTGCCGCTACCTTTTTCTTCACCTTGATGGTGAACTCCTCCCCCAGGTCTCCTATCCCACCATTCTTCTGTGGCACTGCAGGTTTGGGCGTGGAGTTGGATGAGTTGTGTGATTTCTGAGAGTCAATTTCCTCCTGAGTCCAGCCGCTGTCCCACGAGGAAGAGGTCTTGCTCGGTGTCGATTGTCGCAGTGTTGAGGTCAGTTTAAGGGGTTTGGAGGAGCCCAGTCTCTGTGCTTCGGGGGCATGTTTTGCAGATGTGCCCCCTCTGGGTGGCATAAGTATGACCGGGTCTGATAAGGGAGCTGTGGGGGACAGATCTGAGGTAGGTTCAGTGTCCTCGAAGTCATCCCACGGCTCCTCTTCTGTGTTCTGATGAGCGAGCGTGAGTCTGCCGCCGACCGGTTCAACTGTCTTTGAGGCCTGAATGTGGATCTGGACCGACTGTCCGTCTCTTTTCTCGCTCTCCTCGGGGTCATTCCAGTCAGGCCAGTCTTCCACGGTGCCTTCCAGTCCGTTGGGCCGCTCTGGGCTGTACGACAGCGGCTCCATGGCGCTGTCCTGACCAAAGCCATTCAAGGGTAGAGACATCTGTCTGCTGACGTCTGGACAACACCACAGAAAAGACGCAGTGAGATTCAGGTGTAAAAAATCAACACGTTCATTTGAATTTGAAGTATTATGGCGGCGTTTCACCTGATATTGGTGCGATCGCCCTCGGTGTGTCCCTAGTGCCTGCTAAGTTAGCCATGTGACCGAGAACCAAGCCTTCAGTCCCTGTCGGTCGAGGGAACAGATTCAGTACTTTGGAAGGCTGGGCCATCTGAGGGTGGGAGCCTCCAACGATATGGACAGGTGAAGCTAAAGAACAGAGATGAAACAAGATCAGTGCCCAACAAATGGTACCGTCAAACACTTCTTACTCACACACCATGCAGAGCAACACACTCCTGACACAATCCTAGTTAACTGGGGATTACAGGAGAGGATGCAGAGCCTCCAGTGGGAGCTGGTCCTCTCACCAGACCCGGACACCGGGCTTGGTGACAGAACGACAAACTGCCCCTGGACTACTAGGTACTGCTGCACATCAGACAGCGATGCCTTTAGCTGATGATGACTCATGGTTTTACGTGTGGAACTGGTTGTAAAGTATTCGAGTCCCACGATGCTGAGCTCCTACAAGCCTACGAGAACATACGTGTATTATTAGAACCTCTACACTGTTGAGCAGCCCAGCTGAGACTAACTTTCTTCAGTCTGGAAGTTCAACTTGAACCAACCAGAACCTGCTTTAAGTAACAGCTGTTCTTCTAGCACTCTGCGTACAGAACGGTCCCTACCAACTGTTGGTTTTATGCATCTTCTTCAGCATGACTAATAAGCAGCTTTCCGTGTTATCAGAAGACCAGCTTTGCTCACTTTCAGGGGTGACTTCTGTCGACTTGGTGAAGTTGGGCGTGGTGCGTTTAAAGACCTTGGTTCTCTCTCCGCCAACGACCACCTGAGCCCCCAGCAGGGGCACCAGCACCGCCAGACTCTGCAGCGTCATGGCAACCAGAGAATCACTGGTGTCTCTCATCCCCAACAAAACCTGCAGCCGGCGACAAACCAAGAAGGTCAGACAGCTGAGAAGAAGGTACAGAGCTGCAGTGAACTCCTTCCCCCACATCAAACTCTGAACAAACTACTTAGATTCTTCTTTTCCTCATATCAGTGAATCTCAAACAACTGGAATATCGTGAGAGTTTTTTCATACCTTAATTCAAAAAGGCAAACTTTTATAGAATCTATTTTATATATGAATTATAATCATTTAAGGCCTTTTTTGTTTGGATTTTGATTCTTGTGGCTTATAGCTGTCTGTGGAGTGTTTCATGGAGTTCTAGTCAGGTGAGTTGGCTGGCCAAGAAGCACAGTGACATCATGGCCAGCCAACCACTTGGCAGTAGTTCTGGCACCGAGGGCAAGTGGTAACTCCCGCTGGAAAAGGAAACCAGCACCTCCGTAAAGCCTGTCAGCAGATACAAGCCTGAAGGTCTTGGCTGTGGTTGTCTAGTCCCAAGTCTGAAGAGTAGTTTACTCAAACTGGAAATGAAAGAGTCCAAGACACGCAGGCTGTAATTCTTCTACACAGTCTGTATGTTTACATTTTCACCTTCTTAAATAAGTGAAGAACTTTCTCCCCAGTCTGATGGTGTGACATGCACCATGTATCATAATCCCATGTTTATGTGAATGAGCTGGTTAGACACTCTAGGAATGAGCGGCCACCCGTCGCCACACTACAGCAGCTTTAGGCAGACTTTCCTCTGTGCTACGCCTCCTGACAACCTGACGGTGTTCAGCCAGATATCTGGTCATGTGAGGGGTTTCCACAAACAGTCTTAAAGCTCTCAGAGTGCTCACTAAAATGATTAGTGCCGCCCCCAAATGGAAATCAAATGTGTGATGCTTTCCTTTTTGCCCTCATGG
>NW_007578597.1:251058-256610 GCF_000690725.1 Stegastes partitus
CTGAAACCATCATCTCAACAATAGTAATAATACCCTGTGGTGTGTCATGTGCCATTATTGTCTGATTATTTGTTGTGGGCAACTCAGATTGGAGAGGAGAACATCTGTAAAGTTTCTCTTCATGTGCATGTTTCTAAATCTGTCAGGACCATCAGTGCTCTCCTCTACATCTCAACAAAAAGTGGACAGAAGCATTTTCCCAAAATGTTAAAGAGTTCCTTGACTTCCACTCTCTCAGTGTCCATGACTGACAACAAACTGCTGGCGTGTGGAGACTCCACCTGAGGTAGGATCTGGTTTTTGAGTTCATCGTGGGAGAAGAACTCGGCGTAGATGTGGATGTGAGCCAGCAGCACGATCCGGACGTGTTCTTCATTGACCTTGTAGAGCTTCAGAAGCTGGGGAATCACATGTTTACGGTACAGGGACACAGACAGCAGGCAGTCCTCGCTGCTACCACCCCCACTGGGATCTGTCCACACAGACGAGATACAGAAGATACGGGACTTTTATGCTACATCTGTGCTTGGCAGCTGCGTTTTCCTTCCTTCTTTAAGATAAGGATCTGAGTTACTATTATTGGCAGCAGGAGGAAGAGTGTGAGAAAATGCCACCTTACCCTTCTTTGGCCTTAGAAGATGAGGCAGGAAGCTTTTGACAGCCATGGGTTCTGCAAAAACGAGAGAGTTGAGGAGTTTGGGAACGAGGCGCGCTGCCATGAGCTCTTCAGGAAGGCTCTGGACCCGGTCTAAAAGAAACCTGAAAATACAGACGCAGCACATGAGGGAAGCATAAGGTGTAGCCCCGATGTCTTATGACGCAACGACAAGAATGTACGAGATCATTCCTGAATAACAAAGCGTGTTGTACACGACTGCATGAAGCCGAACCGAACAGAGGCCGTGCTGCTTCTTACTTAAAGAACTCATTCTTTTCTTCCTCCGTCTTCAGGGTCAGGCTTTTCAGAAAATTCATCACTTCCAGGAAGTCGTTCCTATTCGCAGAAAAACAAGCGTGTTTAAAAGCAAATCAGTTCCCAGTATGTCCTGATCACGGCGGTAACAAACACGCTAACCTGAAGAAGTCGTGAGTCAGCAAGGAGCTGAGCGGAGGTCGAGACAACGGGTCCGAGTTGAGCGGGCCGGCCTGCAGGGTCTTGGTCAGGCTGTCAGACAGCTCCTGTGACACTGAAACCACAGAAGAAGGAGCGGGCTCAGTGCACAGCGCTTAACACATGTACTGGAGCGCCACCCAGTGTGAGCTTTATGCCACAGCAGCACTGGTCATCATCAGTTCTTCTGTTTCTGTAGCAGGTAATACACCTGTACGTAGCAGCTCTTTAACCAAAGTGATGTTCTAACGCTGAAATATAATGTTCAAATTTCTTGTTTTACAAAAAACACAGAAGAAAACAGTAAAGCACGTTATTATTTCTTCATTAAGATGTCAGATTATAGTTATTTACTTGCATTCCTGAACAGAAAAATCAGCTTTAGTAGTTGAATGTTTGATTAAGGCCTGTGATAGACTGGTTACCTGTCCAGGTGAACCTGCCTTCACCCTGAGTCGGCTGGGATAGACTCCACCCCCCACGGCCCTAGTGAGGATTAAGGTGTAGATGATGGATGGATGTTTGATTAATTTCTGAGTTCTCAGAGAAGCCGGCTCAAATTTGGGTATAAAAAGGTGAATTCAGTTTGAAACTCCTCATTCCTGCTCCAAATGGTAACACGTGGAGAGCTGAGTGTGCACTGAAGCGCTCCACGATGCTGGATGGTGTCGGACACTAACAGGGACGGACAGAACGTGTTCTCACAGTGGGCTCAGGTACCATCTGGAGTCAATGGCTGAGGCTGGTTCTGACCAAATGCACCAAGGAAGAGGCAGCAAATGAAAGTTAAGTGAAGCAGACGTCAGACAGCTCAAGATCTGAAGGACTAGAGACAGAAGGAGGACCACTGCTGATGTTCAGGCAGAGATGAATGCTTCTAGACCAGAGTCTGAGAAAGTCTCCAGATAAGCAGACGGCTGATGGAACAAGGCTTAGAGGGAAGGAGAGCTGCTGAGAAGCCTTCACTGAGGCCTGCAAACATCGAGCAGAGCCTCAGGTTTGCCAGGGAGCACAAACACTGGACTGTTGGTGACTGGAAGAAGGTCCTCTGCATGGCTGAGTCCAGGTTTGAACTCTTGGGTCAGCATCGTCGCGTTTCTGCCCACAGAACATCTGGAGAACGTTTTGATGCCAGCTGCAGCCACAGTGGAACACGCTGGAGGTTCCATCATGGGCTCCATTAGTGGAAACGGCGTGGACAAATTAGTGAGAACCAACGGTATCATGGACCAGAACGTCTACCGCAACACCTTAGTGCATCATGGATCCCTTCTGGACTGAACCTGACTGGTCATGGGTTCACATAGCAACCGGACCATGAGCCCAGCAGACTGCAAGGCTGTGCAGAGACCATCTGACCCAGAAAAAGGAACCCGGGGTGCTGGAACCGATGGACCGGCCCAGTCAGAGTCCCGATTTGAATCCTGTTGAACAAATGTGGGATGCAGTACATTCAAAGACTGACTGAAAGTTTAATCTAAAGCAAGTCTGTGGGACAGTGAGAAGCTACGTGGCCCTCCACAGCAACATGAAGGCAGCAAGCAGCAGCTGGTTCCGAGGCCACAGGAGGCCACACACAGCATCCAGCTTTTGGGCTGTATGTGGGAACAAAGGACTGTTTAGTTGTTTCAGTTTGTTACTCGCCATCTAAATAACATTTTTAGTTTTAAACCAGTTTTTGAAAGATTTCTAAAATGTGTTTGTCTCCTGGTTTCTGTGACAGGTGGTCGGATCAGTGTGTGGCTCACCGTACAGGAGCACATGTACAGGCTAAAGTGGACCAACATGGTGGCTGAGGCCTGCTCTACTCACCATAGCCATTCAGGAGAGGAACCAGGGCCTCCACCGTCATTCCAAAGGAGTAACAGTCCCGAGAGTGGGCGTGTTTATCCGGAAGCATTTTAAAGCCCTCAGCCTGTCGACGACATGCTTCTTTAAAACACTTGTGAACAAAGCAGAACGTTTTTCTTATCTGTGTGTCTCGATCTTCAATCTGCTTACCTGCTCTTCAGGAGGAACACAGCTGGCTTCCCTCGCATTCTGAATGCTCGTGAGAAACTGAAGCGATGAAGAAAAACAAATATGAAACCATAAAACAATACAGCCGCATGAAGAAGCCCGTACATCTCACGGACCCGGCAGACTAGACAGCATATTTCAACAAGCAAACACCTCGTCCTCTTTGAAACGGTCTCTTTATCAGAGTCTTGTGCTGAAACAAACGGCAAATAAAATGTACGTTTTAAATATATAAGAAAAACAGACGGAGCACAAGGAACAGCAAGTGAGCATCAAGTTACAATCACAGACTCCAGATTCAGCGGCAGTGGTTTAAACCTGGTGGATAAACCTCCGGCATCCAGCGTCTGGTTTGTCCCTTCTGACTGAAGTGTGTGGGGCCATCGTGCTACGATCTGAAGAGCTCCGTAAGGCCCTCAGAAAAAGGGTTAAGGAAAGTAAAACATCTGGACTTGGAAAAGAATTTCAAAACAATCTCCAATTTAAATTGTAACTAATTACTCCACTGTGAGGATTAAGAAGTGCTACAGATGTCCACTCAGTGGCGGTCGGTACGGAGGTGGCTGGCCGAGCAACTCAACCGCAGACTGATGCAAAAACCAACAGAAGTCCTAAAGCAGGGACCAAAGGATCTGCAGCTCAACAGTCTGTGGCCAGATGCAAGAAAACTATGGATGAGTGCTCAAAAATATTTCATAATCTGATGTCAAAGAGTGGCGGGAAAATTATTCACACTGGCTTCAAGAAGCTCATCCTGCCAAAGGGAGCACTCCGAGCTTCTGAGGCCGATTCTTCCACAACACTACTCGATTACACACTGCTGTCCATGAGTGACAGGGAGCTCGATTTCCGTGTGGGCTTGTTCAAGTATATCACCGTCATCCTGACGCACTGTCTAAACAAATGTCTGCTAAATATGTCAGAGAGCCAACAACTTCAATGTGACGTACTTAACTTTTCATATATGTTTGATTTCCTCATGAAAACAGGTGAATGCGTTCTACCTCTTACCTCAGGAGTTGCTTCAGAGAACTTGCAGACAGTCTCCATCCCTCCCAGCTTCCAATGGCCGTCTTCACTGACGAACACAGATGAAATACAGACGTTGTTGTGGCTCGATTTACCCTGATGGGAGAAGAGGACAAGTTATGAAGTCGTGCACAGACAAACAGATTGCTGCTGTGTTCACCACAGGGCTGGAAGGTAGGACTTCAATAACTTCAGCCTGCTGCGCGATTTACACTAAAAAATGAGGTCTTCTGGTGAAAAACGGAGCGCAGCTGCATTCACTGTTTTTTCCACTCACAGGAACAGGTGTAAAAAAAAAAAAAAGTCACACGGTTTCATTTAGGACACATGTGACATTAGAACGCCCTGGTTTAATATTTTTAAAGTCATTTTTGGTCGCACACCTGTCAGAGCACCACAGCGAACAGCCAACAGACAGATATATAGACAGCTAGAGATACCAGCAGCTACCGCAGCCTGCTACGTGGGGCGTTTAGGGAACATCGGTAAATCGTAGAGTCGATTGATACGAAAATGTTCAGCAAGTCAGATGTTGTCAAATGAGAAAGTTGGTCCCACCAGTGCTACCAGCTAAACGTTAGCCTGGAGCCCTGCTAATGCAGAACATGAAGCAGCATCTCAGCAGTTTTCTCTCTACGATGGTCTGGAGCTGTTGTTTCAATCGCATGCATGAAGAAAATCAGGCAGGGGCTGCTTCAGAGCAGCAGTAGCAAACTCCTCTTCTTTCTGCTCACCCTCTCGTGCAGAAAGACCAGCGCCTGCAGCAAGTCGTAGATGCCTGCACAGATTTCCTCTGGGGAGAGGCTGTCCAGCAACAGCTCCAGGGGCTGCACATGCTCAGTTACCAGGTGGATGCCGCCATCCTGCACCGAGCAGGACAGGAAGCGCAGCAGACATGGATGCCTCAGTGTCTTCAGGTGCTGCGGGAAATGAAAAGAGGATAAAAGGGGAAAATAACTCACTACGTGTATTTCTGCTCTATTCAGTAGGTAGCAACACAAAAAGTAGGGGTGGGTTCGCTTCACAGGTTTAGTTACAGGACAGTAAAAGACAGACAATAAAGACAGATGGTGGACAGTAAAGAAAACGAAAGCTGGAGACTGAGGAGGCACTCATAATCAGAAGACAAAGGGAGGCCTCTACTGCATTCCTCCTGGATATAAGAATTCATTTCATAGAGTTAAAGCCATAAAACAGTCCACACTCAGAAACTGCTGCTGAATGGAGAACAGGATGGATGCTCTGCTAACGGCACTGAGCAGACGAGTCCGATGAGCTCTGACTCCACGGTTTGCAGGAAACACTCCTGGAAGAAGATCACAATGAAGAGAAGACGGTGGAAGACTTTTGGGCAGGATAACTGCAGCAGTGACGTCATTATGCTTAAGGATGC
>NW_007578597.1:258213-272015 GCF_000690725.1 Stegastes partitus
GTGACCTCTCTGCTCGTTACAGCGCGTGACCTCTCTCGTCGTTACAGGACAGCAGCTGGCTTTATGTAGAGACATTATCATCATGCATGGGCAGAATTTTAATATTGAAATCAACCCCTCAGATACAGCAGCATGTCTTCCAGGTAAAGGAAGCGGTAACCCTACCTGTGTTGGTCTGTGCACATTGATTCATTGGTAACATTCACTATAAAACAAGAAACAGAAATATCAGTATGCAACTTTTACAGCTCATACTGACCAGTTTTCTTGAAGTCTCTACACTACAACATCACAACAGAATCCCTAACATTCAGCCGTGGCTGTGGGTTTCTGTGTGCCACCCCCAGATCACCAGTGGACCCATCTGATGCATGCAGGACAAAGTCAACAACTACTACAGCCAACATGGCATCCGGACCGGCGTTTACCTCACTAACCTTGGCAGCTTTGTTGACTTTGTCTTCATTGCCCCGCTTGTGAACAAACACAGAAGCGGGCTTCGCATCCTGGAGCACCGCCGAGTACATGGTGAGTCCGGAGGGCAGAGTGAGGAGCGGCTCCTCCAGGGTGCAGCTCCGCACCGCGCTGCTCTCCGCACCCATGGGGCCGCGGTGGTTCCTGGAGCAGTGCCGGATGGGGACAAGCCAAATTTAAACTGTGTCAATGCAAGTTGAACCTTAAACGTTAAAGCCCAAGTGAAGCCGCCATACTGGTACCTGTTTCACTGCGCTGGATGCTGAGTGAGACGTTAGCTGCTGCTGCTAGCTGGCTAGCTGGCTAACCTCGGCGCTACGTTAGCCAGCTCCTCATTGCTGCCGCTCTTCCGCCTCCAAACACTCAGGCTAGTTCACAGTGTAGCACAAAAACGAGAAAACGATTTCACAAGATTCTCTTAACTGCTAAAGAATAAGAGGACAAGCTACTTTCAGTCCCCGCTTGTTGAACCAGCGATGCTAACGTGGAGCCAAAGCTGCGCTGTAAACACTGACTGTTCCGGTACGAGACGAAACCACAGCGCAGGGGGGCGCATCACGCTTAAATAGCTTAGTTATGAGTGTCTAAGAGCCGATTTACTCAGAAATGTGTACATATATCATCAGTATGTTATAGATTTGTGTCCCACAGGCATAAAAATCAACACTAACATGCTTCAGTGTAAGCGTTAAATTCATACAAACACCACGACACCCCCGTCCTGTACGCTAATGGTTGCAACCGAAGTGGTGTGAGACAACGCAGGTGTGTCCGCGGAGAGCTGGCTGCCATATGGAGGCCAAAACCAAAGCAGGAAACGTCACAGTCAGCCTGAAGTTCTGAAAGTCTTCTGCTGCTTTGGTCGGAGCAAGTTAAAGTCTGTGGACCGTCATGTGTCCGCGGTGGAGTCACCGCTATAGCAAAGCCAGGAGGCCGTTCAGAGGAGTTCAAGCCGTGACACCTGACAGGTGACGTTTCGATCACATCGCATCAAAACGTCATTTCCCACAATTCTGCTTTGATACAATTCAGATAGAAAAGCATGCTGTAGGAGCTCTGAGTCACATTCTGAGCATCAGTGCATATTACAAGTGAAGGTACAGCACTGCAACGAGACGAACTCATAGAAATAAATAACAGCATCAAGTAGAACATTTCTGGAGGCATTCTGAGTGTACCAGCGCTGCTTCTGCCAGCTGATATGTCCTGCTGTGGTTACATTAGGTATCATTCATGTGAGTGCATTTTATTTTGAAGAGCCAGCATACTTCACGGTTTCTTTTCACACCTCTGAGCTTTTACTTTGAAAGTGTGACACACTTCACAAAATCCTGGTGACTCTGTTTCAAGCACATTTTTTTAAAAGTGCAGTTAATTTTGTCTCCTTCTTACAGTTTTTACTCTACGTGAACAATTCATGCACACGGTTGTCGGCATTTTTGTCCCCTTTCACCCAGTGTGTGTCTCATTGCTGCAGCACTAGAATTATCTCACTGACTGCCATTAAACCTGAGCCCTGTGTGTGAGTGTGCCACAGGTAAGACATGGCAGATATGTTTCTCTAGACATCAACACGTGCAGGTCCTTCCCTTAGCTGGTAGTCGTCCTGCACGAAGCCTCAAAGCTACACGGCTTCTGTTTCAACTTTGCTCTCGTGGGTTCAGCAGGTAGAAGCTCCAGAGCTGGTTTTCTCAGACAGCTGCTGTCCTCAGCCACAGGACTGGCTGCTGGTCTTATACGACATGGTGTGGGCACATAGCTGGACGTCTTCCTAAATGTTTATGAACTTCAAAGGAGGAAAAAGCTTCAGTGATTCACAAAAATATAATAAGAAACACTTTAAAGAGGAAATGTTATTTTTTATTTCTGTTTAACCTTTATTTAACCAGGAAAAGGCTCATTGAGATTAAAAATCTCTTTTACTAGAGTGTCCTGGTCCAGACAGGCAGCAGCACAATCAACAGACAGACAAGGTCACAACAGCATCCACACAGACATCATTACTCATTTTTCTGCTATTTGTTAAAGACAGACAGATAAGAAAGCCGTCAGTAGTGAGGATACACGAGACGTAGCGGCCACGACCTGCAACCATCCGTCACATGGAGGCCTCATTATTTTCAGTCTTTATTTTCCAAAAACATCTGGTGGAAAGTAGTTTATTTTGAATTTGAAAAACATCAGTAACACAACAGTGTACATTTCTTTCTCCTGTTTTCCTCAGGCTGAGGGACTGAGTGCATAATCAGCAGCTCATTTGCATTTTTGTCTTTTTCAGATTTATTTTTCCATTCTGAAAACAGCAGCCATTGTCTAATTGCAGACGAACAAGAAAACAGAGACGCTGTCGAACACTAACTCTGCAAAGATGGCGAAGCTGTTCCTGTTCTTGCTGATTACATTTCCACTGCAGCCAATGAAAAAGCATCCAAAGCCTGCCCAAAGGTGAAAAAAATGCACTGTTGATCTACAGAGGAAACTACACTCCTGTTGACATGAACTGTACAATGATGTGCTCATTGATGCTTCAATAAGTCCAGACTTAAGGTGACACTGCAGCAGTTCTATTGGGCTGATCATGAACGTGTCTTTATATAGTCACTGTTTGTGTTTAATGCTGACCTATTTATAAGACTGTAAACCAGACTAGCCACATCTGAAGCAGTGAAATCAAAACTAGAACTCTAATAAACTGAATTCTACTTTTCTCTTCTACAAATGCAGGCCTCACACTAAGCCTGAGGGTGGAGCTGCTCCCTGCTCAGGGTTTGCACATGCCCTGAATCTCACAGGCGAGCAGGGACATCAGCATGGATGCAGAATTTAACCACGTGGAAGAGGAGGTTCGTTTAAAAACACATTTACAGTATATAGTTCATCAGCAACAGAGGACAGAGGCTGACACGTTACACTGGGACAGAAAGTTGAGAAAGAAAGTTTACGTGGTTCTCTTTAAAAATAAAATGAAAGCATGACACAGTGACCGACGCCCTCTGCCTGCTGGTCCCTCTCGACGGCCCGCGACTCGGCGCTGGGCTTTAGTTGGTGTGTGAGGGGTGTTTGTGTGGAGAGAGCAGACCAAACACCGGACACAGCGCTCTGGGTTGTGGCTGAGCACCTGAGCCAAGGAAATATACATAAATGGAAGAAATAGAAATAAATAGCCTACAAATACAACAGACATTCTTAAAATAAGGATGATTGTAGACTCCAGTTAGGTCCACTTTAACACACGACAATACGTTATGAACGGATCGTAGCTCCACACGCTTCCACCGTAAGAAAGGAAATGAAAGACAGCATCTGCTCAGCACACAGCTGGCTGGACGACGTGTCGGTTAACACGTCAGAGCAGCATGAACACAGGCGCTGATGTTGAACTTCTAGAACACCAAAGACAAACAAATGAAGATGATTTCTGAGTTAACTGTGTGAGGATCTTCTAAGAGTGTAAAAGTATACGTCAGCACATGTTCTCTTCAAGCATCACCTGCATCACTGCAACATTCAGCCATTCATAACGGAAACACACGTTTCACAACTGAGCAGCGAAGCCAGCCGTTATCTCTGTTGGTGTCTCGACTCTTCATGCATTCTGCATGTTGTTTGCTGGTTTCCTCTTCATCAGGAAACAGCAAACTGTCTAACTAATCATGTAATCACAACTGAAAACAAGCCTTCCTCAGAGGAAGTGACTAGCTGTGAATTTGGGTCGGTTACCTTAGTAACTAACCAGCAGCATAAAAAACACACAAGCTCACACTGAAGTAGGTTTTGCACTGAGAGCAGGAACCAGCATGGAGGAGCTCGGTAAGACGGTTTTCTGTCATGTTTTATCCTGCTGATACTCGTCTGTGGTGCAGCTAATAGCTTCTGACAAAGTATGAGGACAAAGCTTTGTGGTTATGGAATAAAACCACAGCAGCTTGTGTGTTTTGGGTCATTTATACGCTGGAGTCTAAGTACAGTATTTACAGTACTGAGCAATGCAGTTCATTTGTATTGAGCGCTGCTGTTTTTACGCCTTCTTATGATAGTTCACGTATGTAACCTTTACTTTGTCCTGTATTTGTACTGCTTATTATTTTTAATTTGTGCTGACATTTTATGCACAAGTCTTTAAAAACTGATAAAAATGAAGGTTAACAGATGGAATGAGGTAAAGAGAGGACTTTGGTGAACATACATGCACACAAATTCAAAACGACTTGTTTTCTTTCAGTGTGTCTTAAAAAGCGTTTGTGAGATGTGAGAACATGAAGACGTTGGTCGGACTTGTGAAGACAGCAGTGCTTCAGCCTGAACATTATTTCCTTTCTTTTCAACAGTCTTCTCGTCTCCTTCTTCATACAATAATCATTTATCTTGTGTGGTTTTACATGTGTGAAGGAGAGAGTTGAATGTGCTGCAACATTCTTATGACATTTACTGAGAGTTTCACTTCTGCAGTGTGTCATGCCATCACTTCCTGAGGAAGCTGACGCGCATGAAGCAACCTCCGTCCGCCTGCACTCAGTCTGTACACCGACATGCACTCTGGCTCACTTCACAAGAAAGATTTCACTCTGCACAAATGACACACACACACACACTGTGGTTGGCTGTAATTGCCCAGAAAGAACAAACACTGAAATAACCATGTGTTAAGTGGTTGTGTGAATACTGTACTGAATGCATGCATGGCTGCAAGAATGTGTGGTTTACAGATTTATGTCCTGAACTCTGCCACAGATTTGCTGCTGGAGGAGTTGGCCCTGAATTCGGCAGGTTCAGACGGCGTCCATGAGAACAGGAGCGATGATGTGGAGGTGAAGACAAACCACAAAAAGGAGCTGAAGCTGTGTTTTTACCTTCATGCTTTATCGCTTGTTTTATTTGTATGGGAACCTGAAATCCCTCCAACCGGCTGCAGAGTTAACATCCGCACTGTGAATTTACCAAAAACTACGATTGAACAAATGAGATTATCACATTAACTTGTAGTCTTGTGACTTATATGTTGGTCTACAGGTTCCAGGTGGAGTTTCTGCTGGAGTTACACCAAAAGGAAAAGGCTCAGTCACAAATGTGTACAGGTGACACACCAGGCCCACGCTGAGGCCGCCGTCCATCCACATTCACGTCATCGCTGTGTAGAGGAACGAGGAAGCACCTTGACATTTATTTCACATGATTTCAGAGTTGTGATATTTCCTCATAAAACAGCTGAATGTTCAGAAAAATCCTCATGACTGTCTGAGCTTCACCGTCTGGACGAGAACACGTGACCCGGATCTCATCCAAGAGCACAACTGCAAATAATGAGTTAAAGCGCTGCTGCTTCCAAATTGTGTCTGTGCAGATTTGCAGGGTTAAAAGTGCTTTGTGGGTTTTCAAAAGGTTGTCGCATTTAGACTTAATAAAGATTAGACTTTACTTCTATACGGATCCTGGATTCTGTTCAGAGACACCGTTCTTTATTCAGGGACAGTCGGTGTTGGTACAGCTTGACTTCAGAATTTGAAATACTTTGCTCTCATGTATATTCTCTCTCTTTTTGTGATTTTAGTGCTCTGCCAGCTCCTGTGGCAGCTTCCTCGGATGCCGACTCACCTACGCAGGAGCTGGAATCCATCCTGCAAGATCTGATGGGTCTCGCTGAAGGGGTCAGTACGGCGTCAACAAGAGCACGTTGGAGAACGAGTGAAAACCCTCCATGTAGATCCTCTGTGTTCACTGCATGTTAAAGAATCAATCAGGAGGAACTCTGGTGAACATACAAAACAGTGAATTTGAAGGAAAGAAATGTTTTAAACATGAGTGAAGTTAAGCAGCTTGATCAACAGGGGGCAGCATTGCACTAACGGCAACACTACACAGTCTGAAATAGAATTTGGTAACGGATCATTGCAAAGGTTTGACCTCACATGTATTCAATATATAACTAAAATAGCAGATAAATAGCAGATATTTGTGCATATTGGTTCATCCAGGAGCACGCAGCCACCCCACCGCCGCTCACACAAAAGCAGTCTGTGAAGAAGAAACCAGAAGGTGGACAACAGAACACGGAGGGCAGCAGCAGCCCAGCAGGCTCCGATCCAAAGACCTCGACCCAGAGGAAGAAAACAGACACCATCGATGACCTGCTAGGAGGCCTGAGCTCTGACTTGGAGAAGATCGGTGTTTGCACCACAGCCAAAGGCCACTGCGCTTCCTGCAACAAGTGCATTGTGGGAAAGGTACAGTCTGAACCCACAGGACACAAGGAGGGAAAATTTGACACCCTGGTGCCAAATTGTGGAAATTGAAATGAGGTGAAACAGATCAGAAGCTCTTGTTCCCTTTTTCTCCAGATGATCACGGCGCTGGGCCAAGTGTGGCACCCGGAGCACTTTGTGTGTGTGGCGTGTAAGGCCGAGCTGAGCACCACAGGCTTCTTCGAGCGGGACGGGAGGCCGTACTGCGACAAAGACTACCACCAGCTCTTCTCCCCACGCTGTGCTTATTGCAAGGGGCCAATCATGCAGGTGACACAGGATCGAATCACTGTGTGCACAGACGGCACGCTTCACATGTGTGACGTGTGTGTCGTCCTTCTAAGTGGAAAACATTCGACAACATCCGCAATCATAAATAATCCACAAAATAGCCATTTGGAACTCGAACTTGAAACAGATCCAGCGTTTCCTTTGTTTTCGGGTTCATACTATAATTTCTTCTGTCATATATTACATCCATTTATTTACACTATAATCTTTCACAGATTGGATGATGACATCCAGTAGTGTGTAGTTAATTTTTCCTGACGTTTCCCACATGTCATCTTAATAAATAGAACACAAACCCATACTGGGGTTGTGCAGACTGGGCTTCCAGCGAGCTGCAGACCAGAGTCATTAATCAGAAACTAATGCAGCTTCTTCGATGATTCACTTTTTTGTGGTTTTGCGATCCACAATTTTTGTGTTTCCTGACATTTGAACATGTGAGATGATACAAACCTTACTAATCCTCAGAGGAAGCAAATGCATGATGTAATATTTCTGTCTGGTTTACCAGAACATCGTGACAGCTCTGGACCAGAACTGGCACCCAGAGCACTTCTTCTGTACGCACTGCGGAGGCCTGTTTGGACCGGAAGGTGGGACATTTGTGCGTTCGTTTCTCGCCAGTGGAAGCCACGGCTTCACCACACAGTTCACAGGATCTTGTATCTCCTGCAGGGTTCCTGGAGAAGGACGGGAAGCTGTACTGTTGCAAGGACTTCTACCATCTCTTTGCTCCCAAGTGCTCGGGCTGTGGGGAGTCGGTGAGGGAGAACTACCTGACTGCAGCCAATGGCACCTGGCATCCAGAGTGCTTCGTCTGCGCGGTGAGCCTCGTACCTCGGACCACACACGCAGCTCTGGCTCGCATACGAGCCTGAGAATAAATGAGAAAGATACCCACATATTTGCTTTATTTGCAACATTTTGACCGCGAGCCTGATGAAAACCGTATGCCTGATGAATACGTCGCGGTCGAAATGATGCAGATAAATCAGGGAAACCATATTCCTCGGCGTGGGTATCTCTTTACATTCTCCTGTAACGCAGCATCTGGTGAAAAACGGTTCCGTGTGCAGCTGTGTTTCTGCTTTACTCGAGCCATGTCAAATGTGAAATGCTCTCAGAAGAGATGTTCTGACAGAAAGGTAGAAACTGCAGGTTTAATATTTTATTTATAGTTTTTCTTGCAGCTACTGAGAACATAAAACTCATTGTTCTTAATCCCCATCGCTCAAAGTTGCTACTGGCAGCATCACATGAAAGGTGGCCTACGTCCAGCTCCGGCAGTCATCACTCAGAACCAGCAGGCTGCCGTCAGTGCAGAACCTAAACATTGTTTTATTTGGAGCCCTCATTATCAGCAAGGTCACTTTCATCTGGCCTCCATCTGATTCCAGCGGGCAGGAGGTCAAACACTCCATAAAGAGGACCAAGTGGACACTCGAAACTGACCGAGACTTTTTAATCAACCTGCTGCTAAAAATAAATAAGGCAGTTCACACAATTTAGGACCTTTGCTCTTTCTGGCTGCTCTCACTGAGCTGTTGTGCAGCTTGTTCCCGTCGACAGCGCACAGATTTCCATACATGAACCATCAGCCTGCTGCAGTACCCCCACCGGAGCCGAGGCTGCTCTGCTCGCTAATGAGGGCTCTGGCAGCGCTATGCTCATCACACGTCGGCTGATTATTATCATTAGAGCCACGTCCACTCTCTCGTGCTTTATTTTGATTGCAATCTGCATGAAAATGACCAAACATATTTATTGTTTTAGCTCGTTTTCGAGAAGCGCCGAACAAAACGAAGCTTTTCTTTTCTAGTGAATGTTTTGACTCGTTAAAAACAGATTTTATTATTGTAATTAATGGATTATTCCAGCGCGGTGTTCCAAGGATCTGGCGCTGTGCTGTCATTTCTTCCTGACACATAATAAATGGAACAGACTCGGTGGTGATGTGAAGGCTCACACCTGTGCTTTTACTGCAGCAGTATGACAAGCAGAGCGTCTGCCAAGACTAATGTCAGCAGTCACATTCAGGAGCGCCGCTGCTCTACGTTTAGTTTCCACTTATGTTCTCCTAGTTGTTAATGGATCGTGAACAGGAACGCAGCTGTAACGCTGTTTTAGTTTTCATATTAAAGGTCCACCGTCGCTTCATTATGTAGCTTCACGTTAAATACCAGCTGACCCTCTGGCAGGCTTAGAAATACATTTTGGTTTCCATTCATTACAGCAAATTGTCAGATTACAGGGACTTTAAACTTCTTATGGAGTTAATCCATCACCGAGAACATGAAGCTCACATTTTGAGGAGCTGCTTTCGTGCTGCAGATGATGTGCCACCGTGAGCAGAGACGACTTGATGTGAATTTAAATGGTGTAATCCGCCACAGCCTGCTCTGAGCTGCTCTTACATTCACACCTTCAACTCGCTGAGTGTTTGTGGACAAAACTACAGACTGCAAAATCACATCAGCAATAAAAAGAAGCTAAAACATGATTCTGTTGTCACAAAACCAACAAATGATCTGATGCAGTCATTTGATACTCGGGTCTGATTATTATTATTATGATGTACGTGATCACATGCTGCTGATACCTGCTGGAGGAGCACCAGACCATCCATGAACCTGAGCACCAGTCAACATGTTGTCCTTTACTTTGTCGCTCACTAAAGGAATAAGGGACGTCTGTTATCGTCTGACCCGTCTACTCCAACAACATCGACTGAACACAGGAAGTCACAGCCGGTACTCCTGATCTGAAGAAACAACACGACCTGGACATTCTCAGTTCTTTTACAGTTTTTCACGTCTCTTTGAATCATTTCAAGACCCCTTAATGTCATGCAGCCTCCAGATTGGAGCTGCCGCCTCAAAACGTAGCTCAGAACCAAAGTGTGATGGATGGGCAGATAAGAGGCGAGTCAGAAATGTATCAGGAGTAGAGGTCACTGGAAGCAACGCACACGTCGGCTAAATCATGAAAAACACCAGAAAGGTCCTTTAAAAGCAAAAACATCTGATCCAGGTATACAAGATGTACCTTCTTTTGTTTTTATCCTCCCTACTTCCTGCATCAGCTTCCACATGCATATTATATATGTTTTCTTGTTTTGCTGTATTTAGACTTTTTAATGCTCCTTTTCTCGGTAAAATAACAATTTTGCACCTTATTTCTCCTGCCAGCCCATTTTGCATGTTGTTTTTTACACGTTATTTTCTCTCATTTTTCCGTCTTGCTCCCTCCAGGACTGTCTGAAGCCCTTCACCGACGGCCGATTCATGGAGCTGGCCGGCCGGCCCCTCTGCTCGCTGCACTTCCACTCCAGGCAGGGCACCCTGTGCGGCAGCTGCGGGGAGCCCATCACCGGCCGCTGCATCTCCGCTCTGGAGCGCAAGTTTCACCCCGAGCACTTTGTCTGCGCCTTCTGTCTGCGGCAGCTGAGCCAGGGCATCTTCAAGGAGCAGGAGGGGAAGCCGTACTGCTCGGCGTGCTTTAACAAACTCTTTGTGTGAGACAAGAAGCTGCACGGTGCTGCATCACTGTCACTGCTGACGTTGTGATTTGTTTCAGTGTAAATGATGAATTAAAACCACCCACCTTTCCTATGCTGGTGTCGCAGTGCTTCACTCTCCCCGGCTGGAGCTGCACTGGTCCAGACTGTCAGAACCTCATGGCGGACTGAGGTAATGGGCATTTTAAGTGATTTGGGAAACTATTATAGTGAATTATATGATTCAGAGCATGTAAGAAGGGGAGTGGTGTGAATATCAAAGGGAACCACTCAAACCCTGTAAAATAATGAATGACACGGTCGTAGAACACAAAGCAGACAGATTTCCCATTGAAGCAGCTTTTACTCATGTGAACTCTGGATGCTTGTGAAAGGTGTGCTGCTGACACTGGAAGACATTTTATGGGATTTCTAACATCCTGATCACGTAAAAATTCATAAACGGAGAAAGAAAAACACAGTGGTGCTGTTTCAGTCCTCGGTTTCCATTAAGCGACGCTCAGTTTGCCATAAGACTTGGCAGTGCGCTGATGCGCTCTCGCAGTCTGGAGCGCTTTGTCAGGGGGCTTGTCTACGCGGCCCGATAGCTTGTATTGGCAGTGGCTGGCAGGGAACCGGCTCGCCAAGCCCAGTTTCCTCTTACTCCGACTGACCACTTGGCCCCTGGCAGGCACTGGATTCAGACAACCTCCTCATTCTCTGCACAGACTCCTTTACAGCCGCCCGTGGAAGATTAATGAAGCCGCTGAGGTTAACAAAGGTGGTTTCAGAAGGAGGGCCTTCACATCCTGGATGTGTTCAGAAACTCTCTCCGCCTGTTGAGGGACGAATGAACCGCAAAGTGTCTGAAATGCTTCAGAGGGAAAAATGATTTGGGTTAGGCATGTTGGAGCTCATTTGTTATTTGCTGACGTTACATTATACTGTGTGTAACATGAAGGGAAGACGTCTGCAGCACCGTGACGACGTCATGAGTGTGACGTCAGTCGGTTCTGCAGAATTAAACAAACAGAACAAAACTTGTGTTTTACAGCAACACAAACCGAGACGTTGTTCAACAACACTGACTGCAGCAAAGCCTTCAGGTCGGCCACTTGGTTTCCCTTTTTGCAGGCTTCACATTTATTCTTCAATCGACTGGCTTCCTTCTGCAGTAAGAAATGTTCACACAGGAGCTTAGCCTCACTGAGGTGAACATGAAACAGCCCCCAGCATTAGAAATCAGAGAGATGAACCTGACAAAGTCCTAATTTCACTCCAGCATTTAGATCCCCATTATTTATGATTTACTGATGAAATTCCTGCTGTTTTTCTTTATAAATGATGATTGTTTTTATAATGTCTTATTGCTAACGACAGCCGTGACAACAGTCACTTCACTGCACAAACCATGTGAGCAAATAAAAGCTCTCGAATCTTAACCTCACAAAAAAATACATGAAACCCCAACAAAAGCATCCAAAAACCCGGTTACAGCCTCCTTTTAGTTCGCTATACGACATCACAGAAGCAGACAGAACTCTGACCATACTTGCGTCCATCATGGTGGGTTCTTGCCGATGCCAAACAGTTCCTTATCTTATCTTCAGACGAACACTGCCCACTCTTTGTTGGCCCTGTAGGCAGCTGTCTGCAGGTTTTCCTGAAGCAGGCCACTTGGGCCGGCTGTGTGAAGCTGGTGCGAGTGTGAAGGGAGCTGGGCATTAATCATGCTGTCATCGCCGTCAGAGCAGGCCTCGGACGGCCGCCGCAGAATACGCTGCTTGCATCATGGAAGAAGCGTGAATGTATTCTGCTCGGTCAGAATCAAAACCCAACATCGTAAGGGTTTAATGAGGCAGCAGACGAGTGCCCAGATTCCTGGTGAACTCACAGAGCTGCTATAATGTTAAACGTTAGATACGCTGGACAGATTTACATGTTGTGCTTTAAGATACACGAGGAATTTGAGCGTGAGTCATACGTGGAGCTGATGGGAGGCCTCGGCATGGAACACCTCCGTAAAGTTTAACATCGTCACATGATATGTTCATTAAACGCTGCGCTTTGTGGCTGATGCTCTGTCACAACCGATTGCTATCAAAACTGACTTTCAGGACCTTATTTTTCCTAGAAAGGGTGTCAAAGAGCTCAGGGTTAGATGAGCAAAACACACACATGCAAACCCACGTTCATTCAACTCCATAAGACCTGTCAGATAGAAAAGCAAAAAGCACAAATGTCAAAACTGTCTTTCCTAGAAATGCCTCCAAAGAGCCAATAACCAGGTTACGATTAGACGAGCAAAAAAAGAGAAAGAAAACACATGCAGACCTCCGTCTCTGCCGAGTGTACGTAGCTACAGAAAGCAGAACCTCTCAGATAGAAAACCAGAAAACAAAAATACCAGCCGCTAAAAGAGATTCTGGCATTCGCTGAAAAACAAATCAGTGTTATGGTGTAGCTGAGTGAACGGGGAGGAAAAGGCTCTCTGGCACGCAGTAAAAATGAGAAAACATGAAATGTGAGCGGGGGTCTTTTTAAAAGGCTGCTGGATAAAGGGCGGTCTGTGGACGGCGGGGAGAGTGTAACTCAGGTGACATTTACAGCAGTGAAACAGAGTACGAACGGACTGGGAGTGCACCGGGCCATGAGATGGCAGCTCGATGGGAGACGGGACGGGAGTGACGACTATACTGGGTCAGAGTGGACGGGGTGAGCAGGGCAGCGAGCCTCTGAGACTTTCCCTTGTATGACACTGAAACCCAACACTCGCCTCCTCTGCTGTAAAACGCTCGTGTCCGCTGGGCCACCCCGATGAGGACGGCGGGGCGGCCTGTCCAGAACCCCTTACAGCCCCACAGTGGGTCACACCCGGGCCAGCGCCGCCCAGCCCAGTAAACCCAGAGGCTCAGCTTTGAACCCATAACTGTCAAAACCGTCCTGAGCCGCAGACCGACTCATTAATCGCTTGCAGACGACTCGACGGTAAAAAGTCGGTGTGACAAGCTGAAGCGCCGGCTCCAGTGGGTGCAGGAAACGGATCGGGTCACTGCAGCGTCATCGATGCGCATGTTGATGAATGTTCTGATGAAAACAACAAACGAGCAGGTTTCTGCATCTGTTGCTCACATAAACAGAAACAACTAAGATGTGATTTGGAGCAACAGCACAGAGTGAAGCTGAACCTCATGACCTCTAAACACCCTTCTGACTGTAGATAGCAGCCATTCTGCCCGTCTGCTTGTAAACATCAACAACTTCCACGTTTACTGTAAACATCACAAACTTTTGCACCTCAT
>NW_007578597.1:274900-308595 GCF_000690725.1 Stegastes partitus
GCATTTTGAGCCGTGGGGTCACGAGCGACTCCAGTCTTGTCACTGGCTGCAGCTCAGGGCAGCTAATGGATTAGCTATTCCCTACATTGGATATTTAGAGCTGGATGTGGAGCTCTGTGGCAAGTTGATGCCAAAGTGTGGAGTGCTAGTGGTTAAAGACCCCCATGGTGAGGTGCCCTCTCAGGTTCCTGGTGTTTTAGGAATGAATGTGATTCGCAGATGCTGTGGAGAGCTTTTCGGCCAACATGGTTCAGCCTTATTTGGATTGTCGGAAGTGTCTGGGGCTTCAGTCTGTTTTGCAGGCATTACAAACGTGCCACCAGGCTAGTGCAAGGACCCCTCAAGCTGTCCATGGTAAAGTAAAAGTTCGGGGCAGGAAGGCTTGTCACATCCCTGGTGGTGTGATGAAGACTGTGGCAGCCACCTGCTCAGAAGTATTCCCACAGCACTGTGTTGTTTGAACCTCTGGATTCTGGCTTACCAGCTGGGCTTCTTGCTTCTCCAGCTTTGGTCCGGGTGATTGGGGGTTCTTACATCCCAGTTGTCAATGTTGGGTCAACTGATGTGCTGCTCTATCCCCGTACCACTGTTGGTACTTTGGATGAGGTTCATGTTAGTCTGCCTGCAGGAGTTACTGAGGTGCCATCGGTGTGGCAACAACTGCATCCCACTCTGCATCCCATGTTGGGCCAAACCCAGGAGAAGCCATTGACCTGTCCTCATTGGCTGTGAATGAGCAGTGTCAGGTGAGGGCTCTGCTCAGGAAATACACATCTGTCTTTTCTGCCCATGATGGTGATTTGGGTTGCACTAACTTGATATCCCATGACATCCCCCTCTTGGACGAGGTTCCAGTTAGGAAGCGCTACCGGCGTGGTCCTCCATCACAATATGAGGTAGTAAAAGAGCATATTAATCAACTGCTTGAGTCACAGGTGATCCGGGAGAGCAGCAGCCTGTATGCCTCTCCGATTGTGCTGGTTAGGAAAAAGGATGGCAGTTCACACATGTGCGTAGATTATAGGCAACTAAACGGTAAGACAAGGAAAGATGCTTTCCCTCTTCCTCACATCGAGGAATCCTTGGATGTGCTTACAGGTGCGCGTTGGTTTTCCACTATGGACTTGGCGAGTGGCTACAACCAGGTTCCAGTGACTGAGGCTGACAGGCCCAAAACTGCTTTCTGCACTCCCTTTGGGCTGTTTGAGTGGATTCGTATGCCCTTCAGACTTCGTAATGCCCCTGGTACTTTCCAGCGGCTAATGCAGCGAATATTTGGTGACCAGCAATGCCAGTCCTTGCTCCTCTATCTTGATGATATTGTGGTCTTTTCCTCCACAGTGGAACAGCATTTGGAGAGATTGGAGGTGGTGCTGAGACGGCTTCAGCAGGAGGCTCTCAAAGCAAAGCTGACCAAATGTGCATTTTCCCAGCAGGAGGTACGGTACCTGGGCCATGTGATGTCCGCCCAGGGCGTCTCAACAGACCAAGTGGCGCCACAATAACATTAAAAAAATCCTGTTGTTTGTGGTAATTTCACCAAACTTTCCAGTGCCTGCTAACACGTGGCCGCCATCTTTAAACACTCCAAACAGCGCGTCTGAAGTTGCAGCACGAAACCAAAAATATGCGACTTTCCTCAGAACATCTTAAGAACCTTTGAACCGCTTGGCTGAGGCTACTGAGCAATGTTTTGTCTTTGTTCTGTGGGTCTATCGGCTCAGTCACGTATGAAACGTCAGTGAAAATGACTTTTCAGTTTTGTGAACAAGTATTTCAGTTTTGAAAGTACTTTGTATGTTTTCTTCGGTATGATTGCGACAGACAGCTACTAACCCTACAAGCGGTTCTGAAAATGTCACTGTTTGACTTCCGCATTATTATTTCTTTTTGCTAATGAGTGCTCAAAGGTTTTAATGACATTTTCTTTCATACTTCAACTCACTGATAATCAGAGAAGACTTGATCTTTGTCAACGTCAGGATGAGAAATAACTGTCAGAAAAGATTCTGGCGTTTCTCTTTAACAGTTCCTGAGACACTGTGAGTCAAACATGGACTCAAGTCCCAGAAACAATCCTTTTGTTTCACATAACTGGGCAGAAAAATGGAAAAATCCCGTCAGGTCACTGAACAAAGCTTCAGGGTGTGTGCTGAGACGTGCCCACCATTTCTAAACACTCCCATTCGCTGCGAGTGCAAAAACAAAAAGTTCCCACAGTGAAGGAGAGTTCTGAATCCACTTCACGCCATGCATCCCGGCTTCTGGAGGACGAAGCGCTGCTTTCACACAGTGTGGAGGAGCAAAGCCTCCCATTATTCTGACATGAAGACCTGTCATTAGCATCTCCGTGTCGTGATTAATGATTCTTTAAGGACAATGTTTGTCTCCAAAAACAAGTTTGTTGCTATGATTCCGTTTAACAGCGGCGTCGAGTGGAAAATATGTAGAAAATGATTAATTTAATGATTAAACTTGTTGCTGCTTGCTTTAAGTGCTTTAATACCTCTTGAGAAGCTGTCGTACCCTCTCAGCAGCCTGCCGGCAGCGTTTTCTGTGATTTTTACAACTCAAAAACAGTGAAAATGTGAATGTTAGGTGACGAACTGAAGGTGGCGTGTCCACTGTTGTCTGTTGGACGGCAGCGAAATGCAAGTGTTTCTGTGTGAGAGTTTAAATGAATGCGTTTTCAATAGCAACAGAAAAGTGACAAGTTCAACACCTCAGTAATGACTTCCACACAGAGAGACGGCGAGCTGCAGCGCCGCTCCGCTTCCCGCCTGTTTGTGTTGGCGGCGGGCTGCTGCTGGGTGCAGGTATCACACCTGATTCATGACTGGCTGCTCTGTCCAGGAGGGAACTTCTTGTTGTGCTTGGCTGAACACTGAGTTCTCCTCGCTATCTCACACACACACACACACACACACCAGCTGTATGAACACACACTCACATGGTCGCACACAAACCCAGCAAACTTGTAAATACTATTTGGGGATTTTCTATTCATGCCATCTTGGATTCGGTTTTACTTAATCGCAGACGCAGACAAACACAACAACACACAAACGCAAATAGCTTCAGCGCAGCCACACATAAGAGTAACAATAAAAGTACTTACGCACGAACACAAATCAATGCAAACACATGCATACGATCTTCGTGTCTGGTCAACAAGATCACACGCACACATGTGAAGCACATGCACTCACAAACACAGAAAGGCCTTTTTATGAGTTTGGTCTCATGTGCGTCTCCAGAGGAAGTTCTGCTCCTCTTGGTGTTCGGGTCGACACAAAGCATATCTGTGCGAGCAGCGCTGCCTCTCTGTGCTGATCCTGAACCAAGTCAACTTCAGGTCTCCAGTTTTATGGGTTAAATGGAGTCAGCTCCCAAAGGGGGGAGGGTAGGCGACGCTATGGGAGGTTCAACATCAAAACACTTCTCGTCTTGTTCCTTTGCTGCACATCTTTGTCTCATCCCGCTCAGATCTCCTGCCAAGTCCCTCTCAGTCGGACCTCCGTGCTCAACATGGAAACACGTGCAGAAGGACAGCGTGGCGCGTTTTATCTGGATCCCAATAACGGCGCTCACCGAACTGGCCTGGGTTATGAGAGGGATTTATAAGACAGCGAGCTCCTTCTGTACGCTAGCCGTGAGTGTCAGGAAGACAGATGGGTTCATTATGGCTCCTCATTGTGTCCATGTGTGGGTTTCTTAGGCTACGGTGTGCCAAAGCGGCGCCGTCTGTGATATGTTCGGGGAAACCGTTCTCGCAATCGATGGAGCACTCTGAGAAAATTAAACCCCTTCTTGTAATTGTTAGAACATGTTCTGAATGGCGGGAAAGCCTTTGCAATTATTTGGCCCAGTTTCTTGAGATCACGGGTTTGGAACTGCTCGCCTTCAGGTCCAGGTCTGGATTGGGTTTTGACAGAGGAGTGGTGGTTGTTTGAATCTGGTCCTCCGTTGCTGCCCTCTATTGTTTTTATGGTGGACCGTTGGGGCAGCAGCTCTTGGCTCGGTCTGGACGGTCAGACACCGAGGACAGCGGCTCTGGTGCTGGGACGGGGCCAGTTGGAGATGTGGCTCTGATCCAAATCCGCCGCCTCTGTAGCGGCCGCAGCACGGATCATTATGAGATTTGTTTTAAAGAGTGATGGTTAACCGCAATACGGCCCTGTTGCCTGAGAGCCCAGCGGCCTTCTGGGCTTAGACGAGCTCAGGGAGGGTTGTTGAAGGCCCACGAGCAGCACAGCGGCGCTGGCGTGTTGATAAATCACAGGCAGAAATGGGGAGGGGAAGCAGAAAAGTCCAGCCTGGAGTCAAACCTCGAGCCGGCCGGCCATGAAAAAGCAGTGAGGAACGCTGCAGAGGCACAGACAGTGGCACGGCCGCCTATTAGCGCTCTGTAGCAGGTTTAATACCCAAACAGAAACACAGATTTCAGCCTGGCAGCTCCAGCAGGGTTCTACGGTAATGTCATTAGCAGGTGTCTATTTTCCAGCACCTCAGCTTCGGCGAGTTTGACAAAACATCCATTTGAATGTGGCTGAGAGGATTCAGGTTCACGCTGCTGAAGGATGCATTAGCAGCTCACTCCAACCTTTGGGCTGGAGGAGACATTTTTCTAATCACTAATCCCACACTACTTACTGTGACACCTTGTTCCCACTAAAGCCATTAAGATGCAATCATAAGCCCTTGTCTGAACCGGCCTCGCCCACAGCTATGTGATGATGGAGCTGGAGTTACTCCTTTGCATAAAAATGATTTAGTGTGCAGTAATTCAAAACCACCGCGTCGCTTTCATCATAAAGATTACTTCTTCATTTTTACAGTCACTCCACTTCCATTTATCTGTGAAGGCAGCGAGGACTTTTATAGAAAAGTTCTCTCTGAGGAAGTCCTGCCATCCAAAAAACACCATGTTCCTAAAGTCTAATATTTAATCTTACTGGCTTGTTATTATTCTTTGAAAATGTGGTTGACTTCCAGTGAACTGAAGCCACTTCATTTACTCCAAATTCAGCCAAATTAGTTTTGAATTTATGGATGTTATCTAATGCTCCTCATTTAAAAGTAATTTTAACAAATGCAGGGAATCAAAAATCCTGCTTCTTTAGACAAAAAAATAGAATTTCTAATTGCTGAACTTCTTCTCTTTACTTGATGTTGAGGTGAAACACTAATTCTATCATTTTGGTTTTCAACTGTTCTATTAAAGAAAGGGAACCGATCACATGGTTGTGTTGGACATCATGTGAGAAGCTGCACCAGCACGGATCCACCTCTCGTTTTCTGAAACCTGGTGGACATTTATTTCAGGCTCCTTCCATTTTACAGCAAGTGTTTGGTTTCCCAAAACTTCAGCAGCTACAATAAGCAAAAGAACTCATGAACTCAGAAACGCTGTGATCTTCATCACCAAACTTTCTCCTTCTCTCTGTTTCTCCTCCACACTCTGCTGTCACATAGCAACCAACAAAGCCAAGACAAACAGGAACTCGGGGATTATTCAGTCATTTTTATCAACATCTTCTTCACTTCCCCTTCCCCTGAACGACGTCTGGCCGCGGAAATGTTTCCACTAAACAGCCGAGTCTCCGTCGGGGCTTACGGCGGGATTAGAGCTCAAATTACTGACTCTGTGGCTCATTTACTCTCCGAATCCACGGTCTGCAAAACAACAGTTGCATGTGGACATGTCCAGTGATATGATAATAGCATGAAATGAGAAACACATTTCAAGAGAGAAACTCTTTCCCAGCGCTGCAGAAAAAAGCTTTTATGTGCAGCGTTTGATGTTCCGGCGCGTAGAGGACGAGGAAGGCAAGAGCAGAGACAGAAGTGAAGGTTCTGGTGAGATAAAGAGACGGAGTGGGACGGTGATGTCAGGGAGGAGACGAGAAAACAGGAGTAGAAACGGGTTCTGGTTCTGCTGTAATAAGACTCAGAAGCAGCAGCAGGCCAACTTCTTTCATTCTCTTCATTACGGTGTTCTGCTGAACCCAACAACAAATGGTGAATAAAAAGAGTTTTGATTGGAGAATAATTACTGAAGATAAGTAAAGCAGACAAACCTTCTTTATATAAACTGTTATCTACCACACAAACCTTTGATCAGGTGTTATTTGGAAAACTCTTCCATATTTATTGCGTTGGAACTCGACTAATCCACCGTGTGGTCCGTATAACTTCACTGTGAGGACTCAGTGTAGATGTTCTAACCGCTGACCAACCAGCACAAGGTTCACTGCAACATGTTTTTCCTGCATCGCCCTCCATCCTCGTCTCCTGTTCTGCAGAGCAGCGTGGTCGACAATAAGCGACGCCTCACTGACTGTCTGTCCTGTTGTGATGAGGATGTGCAGCATCCTCACGTGGTTCTGTGCAGCTTTCCTCAGGAGACAAGCAGCAGAACACACAGTGTGATCACATGGTTGAAATCTCACATCCAGGGCTGGAAAACCCCAAAACAAACGTGATTTCAACGGACAAAACACATTTTGCGTGTGCAGACCGCGCTGCTGTAAAGCCAGCTTCAGCAAAAATGTGAAAAGGTGTGTGCACAAGCGGTGTAACTGTAACTCCATCGTCTGCCTCATTTGACTCTGATTAGCTGTAAAACATCCAGATTCTCTATCAGGCTGCGTGAGTTCAGGAATAATATGGATCAGAGGAGAAAAAAAAAAAAGATAAAATGGCTGCAAAAGAAAGAGTTACGACCAAGAAAACCTAACAGCCGCTTCACAGGAGCCCTGGCCTCCTGTCTGGGCTCACGTTACTCTGTAAGTGTTCCTCTGTCAGCTTCACCGCGAGCCTCCGACATCACAACAGAGCGCGCTCATCTCTGGCCGTGTGCAGCCTGGTGACGGAGAGGCTGGTGCATTGGCTTCGATGTGACTTTCAATCATGGTGGCGTGCCTGAAGCCCGTCCACTCCGCTGAGCTCGGCTCCGGCTCATAAATCAACCGGCTGTCTCGGTGAGTCCTGAACTCCCCACAGCCTAGCGTCTGTTTCAGGCCTCTGCAGTGGCACCGGGCTGCTCTGGTCGATCAGCAGGACCATCGGCCCACTCTCACCATTGTCACAGAGCTCGACTGCACTTGACTGGAGGCATTAGAAACTCATGCATTGAAAATTTTACTAAATAAAAGTTCGATATCCACGTAATGACTGGAGCTTAAAAAAACTATCAAATCAAATGTATTTATTTATGTTTTAGCGAGACAAAGCCTGAAAGTGCTGAACAACAGAACGGATCGCCGTGACAGTTCATACCAGCGTTCATGGTGCCCAGAGGATGCGTCTTCCTGTTTCTGAGCTTGACTTTGTGACATGAACAGGACGAAGACGTCACTTCAACAGACCATGCTCTCCAGGCTACGAGCTTTTGCAGTAGCTGCCTTCAGCCTTCACTGATCTCTGAAGGAAACAATCTCAGGACATGTTGTCGGTGGCTTTTGGGAGCTCTTAATGGTTTTTACCTTCGACTTTGATCTGACAAGTGGGTTTCCTGTTTTGTCCCACTTTAGTATTTTATAGAATTACAAATTTTCTTGAAGGCTCCAGCCCACCGCGACCCTGCTGAGGATGAAGCCGTGTATAGATAATGGATGGATGGAAATTTTCTTGATACAATTTTTTTACACTTTTAATTTCACAAGCTTTTTATTCAGTCTGGCTTTTGCAGCTACTTTTGTCGCTACCTGACTGATAACTCGTACAGCACCTTGATTGAGGACACAACAGGATGTTAAGTATGTTTGGAGCTATTATGTATTCAGAATCTGTATTTAGCACTGAGCCTATGATTCTGTTGGTATTTTCCTACTGAGAACAGCATACGTCCTTGAAGACAACATGGCCGGTGAGAAGCGGTTCACACACCTGGAGACAGCAGAAGCTCCTCTGTTCTATCAGATAGGATTGCTACTTTAGCTACACGCCGCACCAACAACATCCACACATGCTGCTCACCAAACATCAAGGACGTGGACAGAACACAGAACAGGTATGCCTGTCCACGCCATTAGTAACTGGCCAATTAAACTCAGTAGCGTACCAATCTTATGTATGTTGGGCGCAGGCCCGGCCCAAGAAGATATCTGTAACCTGGAGCCGAAAAACCTCAGTTCAGCTGGACATGAGGTTCCTCTCTGTCCCTCTGAATCCAGCAAAACTTTACCTGTGACTGAAATAAATAAATTATACAACTGAGAACTGAAGACTTCTCCGGCTTGTTCTTGGGCTTCCAACTAAAGAATCGGCTCTAACAAGGATATACGTGATGCAGCGCAGAGTTCAACGATGTGACGTGAAATGGAAATACTGCACCCCATGTTGTAAATCTATAATGCAGTGAATACTGAACTGAACTCACACTGCTTTAGATTACAATGTCTGTCTGTCTGTCTGTCTGTCTGTCTGTCTGTCTGTCTGTCTGTCTGTCTGTCTGTCTACAGGACGACAAACTACAACAAGCATTTATGCAAGAATCACTGCATTTACTGTATGTTCCTGAAGACATATCTGCTCTGAAAACAGCTTCATTTAGACCAGAGATTGTAGCAGGTTGCTCTTATTTAAAACCTACAGTGTGAATTGTTTGTCTCCCCCTTCTGGCTATAAGTGTAATTACATAAACAGTCGATCGTGTTGTTTTTTAGACTGTAATCCTTCCTCTGTGTTTTTTTATTTCTTTCTGGCTCTTTAGAAAATTCTTGTGGACAATTATTGTGTTTCTCACCAAATGTCTCGTAAGCGTAGCCTCATCTGTCAGCTGCTAGCTGACGCAAACCGCTACCAGTGTGTCAGCGTGGCAGCGTCATCACAGACACCAGATTTAAAACTGTGAAAAACAGATTTACCTGCCACTGCATGGTTCATTTGCCGTTGTGTGACTCCCTTGTCTTGAATAAAACGTGCGTTCATTTGTACGTAGAGGTCCCACATTGTGCCCATTATCCGCAAACTAATCCAAGTCTCCCGTCTCCACAGTGTGTCTCTCAAAATACTGCCAAGAAGGTTCATTTCCGTTCATCATGACTGTACAACTGCTGGTCTTAGGCCTGTCCTACGAAACGGCTGGTTTACACTGAAAGCCAATGAGCTGCTGGCCCCGCCCCCTTCAGGAAGGACCTGCTCGCTGATTGACAGCCGGCCTTAAGAACTGGCAGAAGTAAATGTCTTCAGATTTTTACAGCGTTTATTTTACACCTCCAAGTTAAGCAACCACAGAGCACAATGAAAATGGATTTTCACCACATGGGACCTTAAAAACTTCCAGCTGATGTCGACTTCAAACATATTCTGTCACGAATGGAAGTCATGTCAAATGCTTGCAAGTTACAAGTGTCTACTTATGGCCATTTTATCGCTGCTACTGCGTCACTGACTTCCCCGTCGGAGCGCTGAGGCTCCTGGTTCATCCTCCACTTGGACGTGAGCATCAGAGCTCAGTCAGAATCGGGCTGTAATTCATCTTCTGAGACCAGGTGGAGACTGGAAGCTGTCAACACCACGTTATTGATGCGAGTTATGTTCTCGCCGTGCTTTGCTCAAAGAAAGCACATTGAAGCTACGGGGAGTCTTTGCTCAATACAGCATTCTGAGAACCTGAAAGCCCGTTGTGAGGGCAAATCTGGGAAAATGTTTAATTATGATCTGCCTGGCACAGTAAAGCTGTTCCTACAGAGGTCAGAGGTGGTTTTTATTGTTATACACGACGTGCACACATCCGCTGGAAGCCCAACAGAGCTGCAGGCAGAGACCATAAAGAAACCCAGGAATGAAAGAAGAAGGCAAAGTATTTCCTTTTTTCAGGCTCTTCCAGTAGATTACAGTATAAACCGTGACACATGTTCAGGATCAGCTGAAGAGGCAGAAGATGACCTCCCTGGGCCTGGCCTGTTGGTGTGCCGGTCCGTACGGGTGTGTGCCGGTCCGAACGGCTTCGTGCTGTTCAACGCTGCTCTTTGTGTCGGCTGCAGTTCAGTCGTACAAACAAAGAATCCATGCGGTGCATGTTTAAGCCGTGTGTCTGTGTGTACTCTGTCATGGAAGCCGAGCCGTTTGACATGTTTTGGTGTGCTGGTTCTGTGTTTAGGCCAGAGTGCGGGCGGTAGCGCCGCCTGCCTCCCCGGGCCTGTTGACAGCTCCACTGCTCGCCGTCAACCAGGAGAACAGCTCAATGTGTGAAGCTGCAGGAACCACGGCCAGAACCAGCACACAACTGTGTGTGTGTGTGTGTGTGTGTTTGACTCCACGGTCAGGTTGTGATTACAGAGACAGGTCTCGCCTCCTCCTCCTCCTCCTCCTCCTCCTCCTCCTCGTCTCCTCTCTTTCCACAAACCATTAATTCTAGACACTTGAAATATGCCCTTAAAAGCAATAAATTCTGCCTGCGTTGTATCAATACAGTCATCAATCAGAGCTAATCGTCTCCTCCACAGAGCTCCTGTGTCTCCTCACATCACTTGCTCTCCATCACCACCTTTTTTCTGTCTGTTTCTTCTTATTTTCATTTTTCACCCCGTTTCCTTCAGATCCAGACGAACATGCATCCACGTCGACGCGGTCTCCGGGTTTCCAAGCCAACAGAACCTCGCATTGATCCTGAAAATAAACAGAGCTTGAAAATCATCTGAGACGTATTTGGGGGATACGGAGGCTCGGAAAAAGAAGAGTTGATAGAGAGGAAGCATGAAATGTCATCGTGTGCAATAGAAACAACGTCACACGAGCTCCGACCTCGCAGCTGAAATCCAGCGTTAGCATCAACATGTTTGGGCCCACTGTGAGTTCTTCTAGCTTTGCACGGGTCCAGTCTGACCCCAAAAGGACGTCAGTCTTCAGGTCAGACTATTAAAGTTGTTTTTAGTACTTTTCTAGCACATGTTGGAGCCACATGTCCGTCCATAGCAGCCAGGTACACACTGGGAGCTGTTCTGGACAGATGTGGTCAACAAAGCTCAAGACAGCCGATGACTGAGACGAACCCCCTCAAACACAAGTACATCCACCGTGGGCCGCACCAGCACCAGCACCAGCACCAGCACCAGCACCAGCACCAGCAGCACCAGCACCAGCAGCACCACCAGCACCAGCAGCACCAGCAGCAGGCGTACAGTGTGACCACAGGCAGAGATGTGTAAGACACCAAACAAACGTTGGGTAAATGCAGGATAAACACACCGAGCTGAGCCCTCAGACCGACTCGGGCCGGGTTCATGTGAACTCACAGGAGCAGCGTGAAGAAGAAGAAAAAAACCAACACGGCAGACGGCGGTCAGAGCGATCCGTCTTTGTAGATCTCTGCCACGCCATGAATTTACACACACACCTCAGACAATAAGATAATCTTCAAAGAACCTCATTAGAGCAGATGAGCGTCTTCAAAAGAAGGTCAAGGCCAAATCCCGTTTTTACTCACAGAAGAGCTCATCTGATCCTTGAGGCTGGGAAGGGATTCATGTGCACGACATACAGACCGGAGGCTTTGATTTCATGGCATCACAACACGTGCTGTTTATACGCTCAATGCAAAGGGCCTTATTTGGCATGGGGAGCCTCTGTTGAACCCCCGCCTAGACCGAACCGCACACAGGACACTGACAATGAACAACGACGGTGTCAGAGAGACTGACATTAGCAATATATGTGTAAGGTATTTCCATAATATTACGGTATCAAAGGCAGCTATTGTCCAAGCGCTCAGATCTGTAGCAGCACAGCGACGCTTGTTGAAATGACAAGAGGGGAAACGTCATTACTCCTCCATGTCTTTTTCTTTTACCATTCAGATAGCTTCAAGGTAGACGTGCTTAACAGCAGGAGGAGCCTTTTCAGTCCTGCACCTCCTCTGAGGGGTAAATGGGGCAAAAGGGAAGCTAGCAAGGGGGGGTTCTAGATATGGATAATTCTCACAATGCCAGGGATCAGTGGGAGAGAGCACAATGCATCATGGGGTGACTCTGCCAGCGAAGCTTTGATGTGAGAACATGATCCAGGAAAAACAAACACCAGATATGGTCCAAAATAAAACTGCTGCTTGACCAAAATCTCAGGACAGGATCCACGTCTATCCACGTAGTCAGTGTTCTGGTTCTGGCCAGACAGGCCGCCTGTATGTTCAAATGGAAAGTCATCACCAGGTGGCTGCCACATTGAAGGAAACCTCAACGCGGAGGCGTTTTGCCACCACGAGCTGCGAAAACAAACTCAATATGCATGAAATAGTTTGTCTAGTCTACTGGAGGGATCGGCTCCATTCTCCAGAACACGGAGAACGTCCGCTAAGACGGTGATCCAAACTCACCCAGATGATGATTCAAATACTTTTCCGGATCATCAAGTAGAAACTGGAAGCGTTTATTGTTCGTTTGCCTTGTTTTCCACCCTTTTACTCAAGTTTTCCTTTGAAGCAATGGTTAGATTTTATGGGAAATTCACTTGTTGGCTTGCTCAAGTAGAGCTAGATGAGGAGATTGATATCATCCTCATATCTGCCTGTTAATGTGAAGGTGAGGCCAGAAACCAGTCAGCTTAACACACATGACTGGACTTGGTCTGTAGCTGCTGATACGAGCAGCTCTTTTAATGGAAAGCTATGTGTTAGTTGCACCGTAGGAGTCCCTCAGGGGCCTATTTCAGGAATAACTGTATTTAGTATATATATTAATGAACTTTCTCCAGTTGGCCAAGATAAAACTGTAATTTTTATTCATGTACAACCTGAAGAACGTGTTGCAGCCAAACTAACAGCTGCAATGAACCAGCGTGTCCGACTGGCCCGCCTGGCAGCACCAGCCAAACAGTTAGCATGTGTTTCACGGTGAAGAACTGTAACCCTGATGTTCTATTTATGGCGACGTTACCAAACCAGCGGCACACTTTAAATATCTGGGCGTTATGAGTTAGCTCCGCCACAAACCCCTCTGTCAAAAAAGCGAGTCAGTGATTAGTTTAGAAGCATCAGCTCTCTGCTGCGAAGCTCTTTGGACACGCTGGGCTTTAGTCTCATCCGTCTTAGTGCATCAGAACCTGGTCACAATCAGGCTCGACTGGTGACTCCACCAACACAGCCTCAGAGCGTTAGATAAAGCCTGGGGATCATCATCACTGCATTCATGCCAGAGATACAAACTTCATACATACCTGATGTTTAAACTTATGCATAATCTGCTCTTAGAGGAATAACATCTCATCCTCCCATCCACCGCTGCACTAGAAAGCTAGTGAAGGTATCTCTCAGAATGCTGGACAATGTCTTTAGTTTGTTGCCTCGCTCTGTCTCCAGCTCTGAAAGGATGCGCGCCAGCTATTACATCCACAAAAATGTACTTTTAAAACTTACTATGGTTGAAATGTATGCATTGTACCATCCAGTGCCTCAGGAAACTGTGGAGTTACATCCCATAGGTCTGTGTGACTGCAGTCCTACACACCTGGCAGTGCCTTCACTGGAAATGTTGTGCATCCAGAATGCAGCCAGAAGCAGATGGAAGTATCTCAACCAGGTGTCTGCTTCCAAATACATATATATCTATATTCACTGACCCATGTTGTCTGTGTGAGAGGAGCAGGCAGTAATAATCAGGAATCAGTCACTGGTACCTGAAGGTTTGCCAGCAAATATGAAAACGTGGCTTATTTCTCCCTGCAGAGACACTTGACCCACATCTTTTTTTTTATTTTAAGAAGATCTTCATCAGGCTTCTGCTCTGAGCTTTTCTGAGTTTCTGCTTTGAAATTGCATCACTGTGAAACAATAGCTGCTGATGTTTGATGTGTTGTAAATCACAGCCTTGCAGATGTGCAGATTGGCTGGTTTTCTGTGCAGATCTGAATAAAACTAAATGTTTTTTGTCACTCACTGTAACTCACAATCCCTTCAGCTCAGATCTGTGTCCATCTTTCCTGACTTCACCCCAAAACAATGACCAAAAGAGAAAAAACAGAATCAATATGTGAGACAGTGCTCCTAGAAAAACAACCCTGACTGTGACCTCTGTCATTTTATCTCTTCCTCTCATCTCCCCGTCCTGCTTTAGCTCACTGTGGATGATGAAGACAGACAGATAGCCACCGGCTGCATGTGTTGACGTGCTGCAGGAGACGTCCCTGCTTGGAAAAACAGCTTAACATAGACGTGCTAAACATCCTCTACATGTCCCGCAGACAGTGGCAGAAATTCTAAAACCAACAAAACCCAGATCAGTTGGCAGACTTTATCTTCATCTATCTTACCTGGTTTAAACAGATACATGTCAGACCCCCCCCAGCATTCTTTGATATATTCCACCTCATAACATTGTCCTCCTTCTTCTCTACCACTTCCTAGCCTTTCCTTTTTCTTTTCAGGACGTCCGGAAAGGGAAACCACAATAACATTTCACCAGAGACTGAGTCAATATTATTCCTTGACATCTTCAAAGCAGGACAGAGGATATTGGAGCCTGAGCGAGAGGCGGGTGGAGGTAACGGAGTGAGTGTTGTCCAGCTGAGAGCAGAGCGAACAGAAAAGAGAGACACAGTGTGGCCTTCGCTGTCAGTCTGAAGTATGGCTGCCTGAAGCTACGAGCCACTCCTTCATATCCATCCTGCTCACATTTTCTTTGAAGCGCTATCTCTCTGGCCTGGGGTCAACCATCCCACTCTCCTACCTTTTGTGCATCGTCTTACTTCTCCTTCACACCACTAGGGGGCCCTGTGTACATAACAAACAAAACAGCTTGCCCCAACTTCCACTCCTCTGCATGGTAAGAATTCAGTGGATGCATCCTTTTTCTTGTGGTGCATGTGCATTGGTAGTATATATATATATATAAAGCAGTAAAATCTCTAGCATTACATGCCAGAAGACAAGTCATTATGCTGAGGCAGAGGCAGTGAGTTAATATTGGGGTTTTGTGGCAGGACTTCTGCACAACATCAGACAGACAGGCAGCCGCGGAGCCACAAGGACAAGTAGACACAGGATCCTCAGAGCTGCAGGGCCACAGACATGAGCAAAGCCTCCCTCCCTTTCTGCATGCGTTCCTCTTTATCTGCCCGTGGTGCATGTAATAGACATATTCAGGAAAAATATGCAAGGCCAGTAAAAGTGCTGGGAAGCGTATTAGCAGGGTCCCGCTGCAGACACGCTTTGTTTAACATTTCAAAAATACCTTGAAAGTGGAGCAGGCCCTCCCTCTCTCCGTCTAACGCCTGCCCAGATGTGCGTTCTCCGAGTGAGCATTTCTGCGATCTGCTAACAGAACATTAACTTTAAAGTCTTCTGTCGTCCCCGGCTATATGTGCACCATGCTGTAAGCGCTGGCCCCCGTCCAGGAATCTCCTGCAGCCAGCCGCTCATAAGCCCCCCTCTTCTAACCGGCCAAGAATGTGAAAAAGCTCCTTCAAAGAGAAGCCTTCTGCAAGGTGTGGTTTAAAGCAGGTACCTGAGTCCACAGGTGGCCATATTAGAGCAGATGAAACCGCTAGCTGAAATCCCACACCTGTCTCAGAGCAGGAGCCACAAAGAGCAGCGAGGATATGAAGATTAGATCAGATCAACGTGCTGCTGCTGCTGCTGCTGCGTCGCTCCTTCATGTGCTGCGCTCGAGTGTGCAGATGCATGAAACAAAGAAACGGTGACTTTCCTGCCTTTCAATGGCACCCAGTAAAAACACAGTCCGTCAGGAGTCAAAGGGCAGAAGGAGTCCCGGTTTTACAACGTGAAACTTGGTTAAAAGACGAGCTGATCAAAGAGGCTCAGCACAAAGTGCTTGGTCTGTGTGGAACAGCACAACAGAGGGACAGTCGGAGCTGCCCAGAGCTGAACACAGAGCGCTGGAGAGGACGGGAGGACATGGCTGAAGACAAAGAGTCGCTTGTCTGAGGTCTGTCTGCCGCCGGCCTGCAGGGGAGGAGGCCCGGTGCCACTTGTTCCAGGGGTTCCCGTCATAAATTTCCACTACTTGACTCTGTCACACTGTCTGCCACTCAGACAATAACCGAGGTCACGGCAGAGGAGCGCTGACATGGCAGCAGGGCGGGCCGCTTTCTCTCAACACGAGCGCTCATTTCAGATCCACATCGTACATCTTCAAGAAAATCACCGGAGTGAAAATAAACAAAACACTCGTCACAGTTGTCTTTGTTGAGGCCTGTTTATTTGTGACCATTAATCAAGCGAGTGAAGTCTGAGGGTGTCCGACTCGACCGGACCGCTGTACAAACTGCAGGCTTGTCAAACAGAAAAGGACGGAGATGAATGCAGTCCTGATGAAGAGGAAGCACATGGCAACATTTGAAATATTGTTCATTTACATCTTCGAAATGACTTTGCTGAAAATCAAGCAAAACAAAGGTCTGGGCTGCCCGCGCTGAGAGCGCCCCCTGCCCTCCAGGCTCTGCAGCGCTGCTCTCAGTTTGTGCTCCAGTCATGTTGTAGGTCTGTACTATTTCTATGGCTCACAGTCCGCAGAGCAGAGTGTTAACAGGGAAATACAATGAACATGTTGAGACTGACGAGCTAAGCTCCCTTCTGCAAAGAAGGAAGTGACGGAGCTGCAACAGCTTCATGAAACCAACAGAAGATAGAAAACATGCAATCAAGTGCATTAATTCAGTTTAACTTGGCTGCCTGATGAGTTTCATGAACACGAAGATATCTGGAGATCAAAATGTGAAACAGAAACTATCGTGCTGCATCCAGCTACAGGACGCTGTGAGAACATTACAGGAACATTCTGGGCTCTGTTTGGCGTACAGGAGCTTTGCTTGTAACAAAACGCTTCGACCATGCTGTAGGTTCCTGTTGGTTACGTCCCACATACGCAGGGTGAGCTTAAAACAAGAACATACAGAGAGCATGTGGAGACTGAAGCTCTTTGGCAAAGGAAGAAATGCTTTTCTTGGAGCTGCAGGAGTTTCATAAAACCCAATAAAATGCTAATTAAATGCAATCAAGTGCATTTACTGAGTGGAAACAACCAGCTGCTTCTAGATGTTCATGAACACAAGATATGTGGAGATCACAACGTGCTGCATCCAACTGCAGGATGTTATAAGAACATTACAGGAACATTCTGAGCTCTTTTGCCAACAGCACTTTAGTAAAAACAAACAAAAGAACCCACAGAACACATGAAAGAACCCATCAGCCGGCTGCTGGATGAGCTGTGTTCACTGTATGAGGATATCTGGGATCTAAACGTGATGCAGAAGCTGCCATCCAGCGCTCTTTCTGCCTGCTGGGGCTTTACTCACGCAAACCTGTCATGCCTCCCTGAACCTGCGCTCCCTCCTCCTACAGCACGAAGCCGGGATGTGTGCGTGCGCGTACCGGGGTGGGGTGGGGGTACCCGGATCGTCCCACCTCCCTCCTCTCTCCCAGTCAAGACGCTCCAAACTCGCAGGAGCCAAACTCTCCAAAGAGTTTCCTGCTGCAGGACTGCGCCGAGTTGGAAGGAGGCGAGAGAAAAGTTTCAAAACAGAAACGAGCCGAAGTGAGGAAGCGGTGGAGTGCGTCGGGACATGGCGAAGAGGCGGAATGGTCCTCCAGCCGAGCAGCACATGTGAGCCCAGAGGCCACCGGTAACGGTTTTTATTTTAACTTCAAAGGAGACAGTGGGAAGGGAAGGCAGAGAGAAGAAGAGAAGACAGGCTGAAGAGAGAGATAAAGGTCCTCTGAGAGCTGACCGTCACCTCGACACCATGGTCTGTGTGCCGGGCTTCAGCTGGCTCTTCCTGAGCGCTCTCCTGCACACTGTGGCACCCTGGGGCGCAGAGCGAGCGGCCAGACCGAGGCAGTGCGACGCACCAAAGTCGGTGAGTCGTGTTGGGGCACTTCTCCCAAGTCAGGGACACCTCGCTTCTCCTGAGAAAGACGCATGTTGCTGGATACAGCGAGCTCTGACCCTGACAAGTTTCCTTAAAGTCTGCACGACTGAGACACTTCATAAAAAACCCAAACTATTTAGACAAGCTCTAGTTGGAAAGTTTACTGAAAATAAACTTGAGCATTTGTTAATTTCGGAAGGTGACAGTTAAATAATGTTGGCAGTCATGTGTGTGTGTGTGTGTGTGTGTGTGTGTGTGTGTGTGTGTGTGTGTGTGTGTGTGTGTGTGTGGAGGACATGTTGGTCTGTTAGAAGCTCTTCATCGCCTTAGATTAAAATGTCATAATTAAATAATGTCATAACTTTAAAAGTGAATTCCATTTATTATAACACAGAAATAATTAGAAGAAACAAAGTGTGGCTGCAGACACAAGGATTAAAATGAACTGAACAGTAATAATAATACTAATATTATACTAATATAATATTAATAATTCTTACTCTGGGCCTGGTGGGTGGATGTGAGCACAGGCTGGTTCCGCTCTGCTCCACTGCAGCTTTAGATCCAGGCCTTTCACAGGGAAGGATGCTGCCAGCAGAAACCGTCTCTGCTCGCCAACTTTACGGCTGTTTATGTGACAAAACGCAAGTGGGGAACACCCACGGGTGACTTGACTTCATTTGGAAAAATAAGTTTCGTTGACCTTTTCAGAAGCGATCGCGTTTCGGCCTTCACTGAAACACTTCGGGGGCGCATTGGTAGAAGAGTTATGGAGCAGAGAGCAGACACACTCCACATCAGCGGACTCTCCGTCAGCCCTCTGTGCGTATTTGTCGACATGTGTGGGGGAAAAATGAATTAATGACAATCATGACTGCAGAAATCAGATCCAACACGATTCCCTGCTGCTGGAAATAAAAGATCACAACACTGGAAAAATATATGAGCTCAGAAACGTTTGAATTGTGACAGTGGACGCGCTGAGTGTGAATGTGAGGGTCTCATGAAGGAGCTGGAGCACAGGTTTGATTAGTGTCCGATAATGGATCTGTTGTCAGAGATGACTGAAGGCTTCGGCTCCTTCTCCTCCGTGTGATTTGTAATGCGTCAGTTCAGTGGTCTCTGTTTTCTGTTAGGAGTAATTACCCCATAAAAAGGAGCCCTGCGCGGCGAGGCTCTCCAGAAAAGTCCACGCAGCCTGAGCCGTGGGGATCTCGCTTCTCCTCGGCACTTAAACGACCACACTTTTCCACCTTTTTTGGTCGAAAAGAATAAATAAATCTTCATTTATGGGTGCATGGGCCTTCGCGCGCATTTGATCGTCTGTTTCTGTGCGTCAGAAGAATCGCGGAGCGCACTAATGCGTCCAAAGCTGTTCCCGTTAGTGCGCAGGACCTGGTGGCCCCGCCAACGTGAACACTGAGTTAGAAAGCCTTGAAACTGTTTAAACTTTTCAGCGTGAACGCAAAGGCTGCTCTGAAATCAAATGTGGCACTTTCTGATTTATTCTGTCGAGCAGGGGAGCAGCGGCGGTGCCAGAAATGACTCTGTGTTCATTGCAATTAATTAGGATGATAAGAGAACATCCCACAGAACGACTTTACTTCACTTTTGGCTGCTATTTGAGAAAAAAAACGTTTGAATGACAAAGGCAGCGCTGGCAGGGTGAGACAGAACTGGAGCACAGCTGAGGGGAATCTTGATTAAATTTAAGAAGTAAACATTTTCTAAGAATAACTTTATTTTACAGTAATGGGTTTCATCCCTCAAATGCCTGATTACAGTGTGTCTCAGAAGCCAGCAGTTTGATATTGTTTATAAAAGCTAATTCTTTTTTCATATTTGGATAATGCCAGCATCAAAGTCGCAGCACATGCACAGCACATTTTGCAGAGCGCTTAACAAGAACCATATTTTAAATGCAGTAGAGGCCTTATGCTCGTTTAGAATGGCTGTGATTATTTAATTTCCATCCTGACATTGTTTTCTATAAAGATAACCACAACAGACAAACGCTTCCTGTAATATAAACCATGGAAGACACAAACAGCGCCGCACTTCAGCCTGTCAGCATCACATCTCCGTGTGGCTGCCGCAAAACATTTCACAAACAAAAGTATCACCGTGAGGTCAGACTGGAGAGCAGGTTTTCTTTCAGGTTTTTGGCTTTTATGAGCTCCACTGCAGTATATTTGCACTGCAGCCTTGAAAATGCTTCCCAGGCCCGAAGAGGCTTTGGCAACCGAGGTATGCACCTCAACAATACACGGGGGTCTGTTTACAGTCCAGAAGGCCCCTCTATAAACTCCCAGCCTGAACCACAGCAGCGAGCCCTCGCAGCAGAGCCCCGAGCAGACTAGACTTCATGCTTCCCCTCGCCGGCGTCTTAAAATGGTATTTCAATCCTTAACTTGTTGACCTGGGCCTATATGAGCCAGTAAACCACAATAGAGGAAGAATGTGTCAGCTTTAGTTTTGAGGCGAGTCGAATGGCTCTAATACGACGGTTCTGGTATTTTTGTTTCCTTTTGCTCTCAAAATCTTGACTTCCATCTAATTTTTTTCCTTCTTCCTCTGCAGCAGAGCGACATGAACTCTTTCCTGTGGAGAATAAAGCGAGCGCCTCCTCACCCACCGTCCTACTTGTTTGGTACCATCCACGTGCCCTACACCCGAGTCTGGGACTTCATCCCCAACAGCTCCAAGCAGGCTTTCCGCAACAGCAACAACGTCTTCTTTGAGCTGGACCTGACTGACCCGCTGACCATCTCCAAACTGACCAGCTGCCAGCTGCTTCCCCACGGAGAGAACCTGCAGACGCTGCTACCTCGAGACCTGTACCGCCGCCTCAAGCGCCACCTGGACTACGTCAAGCACATGATGCCTTACTGGATGACGGCGGACCAGCGAGGGCGCGGCCTGTACGCCGACTACCTGTTCAACGCCATCGCAGGGAACTGGGAGAGGAAGAGGCCGGTGTGGGTGATGCTGATGGTGAACTCCCTGACGGAGTGGGACGTCCGGTCCAGAGGGACACCGGTGCTGGACCTGTTCTTGGCTCAAGAGGCTGAGCGGATGGGAAAGACGACGGGGGCGGTGGAGCGAGTGGAGGAGCAGTGTCACCCCCTCAACGGGCTCAATTTCTCTCAGGTAGGAATGAACATGTTTTTTTCGTGGCCTTTGATTCTCTCACAGAGAAGAACAAGCAAAGCCGAGAGAGCACAGGAGTTCATGTAAAGTTTGTGGTAAAAAAGCTCGTTGGGCTTCATAATCCACACTAAAAGTTAAGTGTATGCACAGATTTGGGGCGTTTCTCTCGAAGAAATGTGGGAGAAGACAACAGGAGGAGGAAAAAAGGCGATTAAAAGCTGTCTGCTGGAGACAGCTTTAGGGTTATGGATGTCCCTCCACCTCACTAGACAAACACGCTAACAGCTGAATCTGCTGGAAGGGTGTCAGGCTGTGCAACGGACACGAAAAACAGATTAAAGAAGGTGAGAGGAGCACAGAGCTCTCTCTTTCATTAAAGCAGACCGTCTGTCTGGCTCTCAGCGGGACTGCGACGCTCGTCCTGTAACCGGAGACTGAAAGATGAGCGAAACAGCCTAATTACTGATGAGCAAAACACGGGGAGTATGTTCATCATTAATTTCTTGTATGCTGATGAAGGAATGAAGGAAACGTGCGTCTATTTAAGGATCTAGCCCGTTGTAGGTCACGTAAGTAGGAGGCTGGAGGCCATTTCTCAGGCTGTGGGAGGTCGGAGAAAAGTCCCTGATGAGCCTCGACAGTAAGACGAAGATGCTCTGTTCTGTTTAACGTCCTAATCCAACCTTTGATCTACACTGAGAAGAAAAATATATCAGCATGTGCATCCGTGAACCGTCGCAACGCAACACATGTGCTTGGGATGCGTGTCACGCCACACACGAAGGCCCCTCTGCAGGCGTGCAGAGCTCCATGCGGGCGCTTCGTGATGGGGTGCAACAGAATCTGCGACGGCCTAAACCTCCATGTGACAGGACGGAGGGCTCCGGAGCTAATTTGAGAGGCAGTGGGCTTCCAGCCTCTCCTCTTTCATCAGCACCTCCTAACTACGCTGTCAAAGTCGCACTGCATGCCCTGCACATGCCTGAGAGCTTTACTGCCCCTAGAAATAAGCTCGGCGAGGCACACGCTGCAGCTCAGTAATGAAGAGGACAAGTGCTAATGTCTGGAAGGGCTTTGCAATGTAGACATGGCCTTTTCTGATTATCATGAGGGATTCACGTACCCTGTCTATAGTCTAACTGCTTTTAATGTTGAGCTGCATCTAGTGCAGCTGGCACTGCTCCTAAAAACAAGGCTGCTGGAAATTACATCCCAACGCGCACAAGTCCAGCTTTGGACCGTGTTTGTTTTTCTGGAGAACTTCTATTTGGCTCCAATCTTTAAAATCCATTCTTCTGTGAAAGGTAGAATGCACTAAATTCACAACAGGCAGTAAAATCTTTACAAGACAGGTGTTCAAATCCAGAAAAGAGTTTCAGTCAGAATTTGATTTGGAATAACATGAATGTCTGCCCACCGTGAGCACAAGCGGCTGGAGTTCTGAGCTTCCAGCCTCCTTGTTTCCAGATATGTATGAGAACAATTCGGAGCTGAACTGAAACTGACATGGAAACCATTATTCTCAATTATAATAATTTGCGATTTAATCTGAACACTATGGTTGATTGGATCCCTCTACGATGACTGTAGCAGCGATGAGGTCAGAAGGATGGATGGACCGAGAGCCGGAGAGGAAAACGCGTGGGTGGGAATCAGAAGAAAGAGAAGAGAAAGTCAGAGATAGAGACGGAGTTAAAAAGGCAGCGGTGGAGCTGAAAGAGCAGCGAGACAAACGCTAATCTGCAACATGAGCAAAGGCAGATCTGAATCGGGAACGCTCCCAAACCTTCCCCCAATAAAAAACTAGCTGCTTACAGCATCCTCTAACGGTGACGTCATAGAGAGGGTCTCAGAAGCTGGTGATTTATCACCTGTCGTGCTGTTCCTCAAAGGCACCTGGTCCCAGTGGTTCCAGTGCAGTGGAGCTGGGACCACTGGGAGGTCGTGAAAGCGCTGGTTTGTACGGCTTCCACAGTTTGCGTGTAGCTGGGTGACTCATGACCTCAGAGGAAGCAGTTTTTGGATGAAAAAGAGGTACAGCAAATATATCATGCTCTCTGGAAAAGGAGGAGGAGGAGGAGGAGCAGCGGGTGTTTTAAAGTAGACATCCTCAGTTTGTGGTGGTGGTGGTGGTGGTGGTGGTGGCGTGGGAGGGATGGAGTGATATTAAGTGTGCCAGAGCCCTCTTCAGACCGTTGTGGTCCAACAAGAGCTCTGTCTGTCTGAGGCCTCTCCATGGTCTCTTTAGATCACAGAGGTGTGGATGTCTCAGTGAGAGGCAGCTCAGAGGCTGCAGAAACAAAGGCAGGTCATGGTGCATGGTTCTTCTCCGGTTCTTTGAAGGCCAATGCAGGCTGACAGCTGGGCGGGCCAAATGCTCTGAGTACAGATTGGAAAAGGCTGCAGAAAGCCTCGCCTGCCCAGCGGGTGGAAGCTGCACAACCAGGAGTCAGCACTACCCTGTGCACTTTAACTCCAGTAAATGCTTCTATCACATATACAGGAATGACTCAGAGGATGCAGATCTGCTGAGAAACAGTCCTGTGTAACAGTCTCATCAGTCTCAGCAGCACCACAGTGGTACCGTGGTAGTGCGTAATAGCTGCTTATCTGCACCTTGATGTTGTTCCTTTTTGTAGTTAAGACGTGGAACAAAAATGGCTCTTGTGCAAAAGCTGCTTTTGGGAAACTGGAGGGCGGCTCCAGCCCGCGAGCCGCTCTCGTTCCCAGCAAGTAAACACCCCGTATTTATTTTCCCCGGGTCGCATTGCAGCCGAGGCCACTGGCCCATGTCGGAGAGAAATTACATCATAACGGTGGCGCCTTTCTCCCGGGCAGAGGTCACGGGTCACGGCGGGAGGTGGTAGCGGAGCCACGAGCAGCAGAGCGGTAAGGAGACTGGCAGTCTGCTGGGGTCAGTCTGGGCACTGCTGAGCAGGCAGCCAGCGCCCGATCTGATACAGCTCCTGGCTCAACCTCTGACCAGGTTGTTTCCATCAGCTCGACCTGCTTTGTGCAATGACTTGTGCAGCGGAGCGGCTGAAAGTCGCTGGACCCCAGAGTTGCCACCTTGGGGCCGCAGAGGGGTTAAGAGGTGTGAGGATGGTGGGCGACAGAATCCGGTTTCCTCTGAGCAAGACGGCGTCCGCCTCCCGGTCAGGAGGTTCCCTGTTTACAGCCTCAGTGACAGTCTGATGTGTCTATTTCAATCAGCCAGCTCCTCTGCCATCCCTCAGCCGGAGGCGCTCTGCTGTGCTGACGCTGCAGCCTCATGCTGCGGTCGCAGTGGGGCGCTTCAGGCCCGGAGACGTGACCAAAATATCACAACAATGCATTTCTTCATGGTAAAGTAATGTGCAATGTGACGACAATTGCTTTTTCCAATTTCTGCAGGAAAACATGTAATGAAAAAGTACACGGTGCGAGGATAGCAACCACTTTGAGTTTACACACAGCGGTTCTGTCTGGGCTCAGACGTTCCCTGTAGCTGTGCTTAGACCCACACAGTCTGTGTTTTCCATAAGTCACTATTACTTTATATGATATTCAATTTGATTTGTGTTTGGTTTTCCAATTCATACTGAACCCACTAAAATATACGGCCATGAGATACAAATCAGTGATTCGAAAATGATTTGAAAACAGTAAAATGCAGCGTACCCAGCGGGGAATGTCTGTCTCCGTGCAGATCCAGAGGGTTCTGGCGATGCACGGCCGTTACTTGATGAGCATTTATGGTAAGCAGTTAATATAATATTGAGCGCCCAGGGTAATGAAAGTCTGCAAAGGCTGGGCAAGCGTTTCTAAGAGGAGCAGCAGAAAGGAAATCAAAATAAGACTCTCGTGCGTCATATCAAATCATGTAAAAGACCTTGCTTTGTGTTCCTTGGACGATGTTCACCTAAACAGGACATCTTTAAGGGGAGGAATTAAGCAACATCCAACCTTACCCATTCCCCAAATATTTACATTAGGTGACGGGTGTGTAGGTTTGGGTTTGAAGGGATGTGTTGGCCGCAGAGACTGACTGATGGAAAAAGCAATTCTGTGTCGACACTCTGCTCTTGTTTCCTCTGACCTCCACGTTCTTTTGGATCCCTGTTCCCGTCTTCTCGCTCCCGATCTTTCTCCCTGACGTGTCCCGAGGCCCCGGCTGTCCCGTTGCTAACCCATTGCTCATCCGCACAAATCAACACATCCACACCCGAGTGGAAAAAGAGGTGGGAGGAGGAGAAGGAGGTGGAGGAGATCACCTTTAAAGTGTGCTGGCGACGTGTATTCCCTCTTTTAAGCGTGACATCTGAGGGTGTTTCACATCTAAGCTATAATTACCTGCGCAAATATGTGGAAAACTGCGAGGCAACACGTATCGGGCCGATCATCTGGTCCTGTCGGGAGGCAGACGGCAGTCCCACTGTTGCACTAATGACTTAATAGGCCCCTTAATGACCAAATAGCCCGCTGCCATCCAGAAGCACTTAGACAATTATGTGCTGGCCAGGACTCTGCAGGCGGAGACGGAGGGAGGTGCAGCGGCTCGATGTGGACGCTGAGAAAACGGGCCACTTGACAACAGAATAAATCACGATTCTTGTACTTGATTCGTGGTTTGTTGGGAAATTTGTTGGAGAAAAAATGAATGAGTTCAGCTGCAGGTCGTAGGAATGACTGTGTGGCAGAATGTCGCTCCAGGACATGTTCAACTGAAAGTAAGCGGCACAAAACGTGTTTTCTCAACTGGAATAACTCGACCAAACAACCAAAACCAGCACCATAAAGTACCGGTGCAGCCCACGGCCGATTTTCTTCTTAGTTACGTTTTCCAGACCAGAACCTGAAACTGTTTTTGGACCTCTGCACCGTGACTGGAAAGCCCACATGACACTGTGTCCAAAACACGCTGCACGCTGTCTGTCCCAATGCTGAGCTACAGCTGTTACACCCTATTCATGCACTCCAGTATCCCACAATGCACCAGGAAAAGTAATGCCACTTGTTAAGCAATACGTACCATCATGCATTGGGTCAAAGCAGTGTGGCAGACAGATGAGCGCCCACTGAGGACTGCTGCCATTTCCACAGATTAGTTTGTTTAACAATGTTGATGTCATGTAAGATGTATGATTACACAGTATAGTCGTGTACTGTAGTACATAAGAAATACAGTTATTTTCATTTATTAATTAAAAGAAATAGGCTTAGTGTAATAAGAATTTTTCAGTGGGTTTCCTACCAGAGCCGGCGCTGATCCGATGCTTTTAACTGAACAGCTCAGAAACACCATGAGTGCCCAAAGGTGGTAGTTTTTCCAAAGAGCTCCCTGCATAGTTCCCGACAGCAGGAGGGAGCGAGCAGCCACTGACTCTATCGTTACATGAAGGCACAGCTTCTAGATCCTTTTGCACCTTTTGAAGTTGTTCACATCACATGCAGCCTTTCTCAGACAGTTCATTTGCACATTCCTGCACACTGAGTATTTCCATCACTTTAACAACCTGTTGTCTTTTGGTCAAACCTGCTGGTAACTGGACTTGCAGCACGTCTTTAAGCCTTTATGTTACTGATTCACATCAAGTCACGTTGCTCACATGTGAAAACCGACTCGGCAATAAAACAGATTTTGATTCTAAATTTCTGCAAAACTAGCAACTGAACAAACTTTTTTTTATTCCATAGCGAACTTAAAGCTAACTGAGAAACCTGTGAAACCCCCGTGCAACTTCCCCGAGCTCGAGTCTCCATCCAGCGAATCCATGACGAGTGTCGCTCTGAGCGGACCTGAGAGACCTGAACAAATGACTCCACCACATTGTGGCTGAGCTGAGCGCCGGCGAGGCAGTGAGCTGAGCGTGGCCGGTCAGAGCGCTGCTCCGGGCTCTAGCGCTCGTCGTGCCAGAAGCCGTCCCTCCCCTCCTTTTCTTTCGCCCACGTTTCCCCCGCTTTGGTGGAGAAAATGAGCTCTGCTTAAATGGTAGAACGTCACATCACCCTGTGGATCCATCTTCACTCCTCTTCAAACGAGGAACAAAGCTGCCGAGCCGCCTTCACTGTCTGTATAATTATTTTGTCATCCTGACAGTGGAAACTGCCGTAAATCAAACGGGAGTCGACTCCTGCAGGCAGGTAACCTCAGAGACGCGCACATTATATTTCTGTTACATATTTGCTCATCACAACAAGAGAAGCTGCAGTAAATGGTAGAAAGCTGGAGGTTGTTTTCTGTGGGGAGGGCGGCTGGTTTCCATGATGTCTGAGGTTAATCTCAGGTTGTCTGGGCCAGAGGCTGATTGATCACAGACAGGAATGTGACTGACTGATTTCCTCAGAGACCCACTTGGCCCCTCTGGAATGCTGCTGTCTTTTGGGACGTCGTTGTTTTATAACCTTTGTTTAACCAGGTTCACTCCACCAGAACCCAGGATCAGCCCAAGTTCCTGCCCTTGTTCTCGGTGCTGTACTCACAGTGATGTTCTTCGCTGGTGTACTTTATCTCATTTTAACTATTTATTATGTACTATTATATAACTATGATGTGGCTTAAATGCAACACAACAGTTAATAGATAGCACATATATGAAAGGCGTGTGTTCAGACGGTAAAGGAAAGCTGTAACGTAACCTTCTGCTGTGGAATAGTTCCAAATTAAAGGTAGAGTACGCAGTTCTAATCAGTCTGATCATATAATTCCTCACTGCTTGTGAGCTGTTCTGTGTTTGTACACAGCCCTGGCTCTGCAAAGAGGAAGCAAAGTGTCTCGGACTGATCCACCCAGTTCTATCCCAGCATGTTCTGTGCACATTTGTGCTCGTGCACATTCATACTCGTCATGGGCTGGACTAAAGCTGAGTCTAAGTCTAAAGCCTTTGTCCAGAGTCACAGACTGCCTTCAAGTCATAAAATACAAAATGACTCCGAATGTCCTGAAATGATGTTCCTGTCCTGCAAAATCTCCATTTCAAATCAGAATTGCACCAATAAATGCATATTCCATTATGTTTATTGTAGGGATGTCGTTTCTTCCCGTTGCTACCAAGCTGATCCAGCTCATTTAATATTTAGTATCTGCAGCTACTGAACTCCATTTTTCCAGATAAAGCATTTTATTGTAGCTCAGCTGTAGCACCTGGTGGCGCCACCAGGTAAAGGTTTTTACAGTTTAATCCTGACGCAACCCGAGAAGGCAGTAACCAAAGGAGCACCGCGATAAAGACTTCTACGAGGCGTACTGACCTCAGACCAGCAAACAAGAGTGAAACCAGGCCAGGACAAGCTTGGCCAGTGACCCCAGCAACACATCTGATGGCTGAGCTTTGCAGGTTTTTCACCTTCATGTGTGGAATTAGATGTAAACAAAATAAAATCAGACGTGGGTTTGCACTGATGCCAGTCATTAAAGATTTCTGTGATTGGCAATTCTGATGTTTATTTTGACTTTGTTTGAGGCCAGTGAACGGTTAGAAGAAACGCTGGATGTTGGTAGAAACAGAGGAGTGGAGGGAACCAGCTTATCAAATCACAGTCGGCCGTTTGATTGGCTAATTTGCTCCTCTCCCTGCAGACTTTGTGGCTCAATAACGCTGCTCCACGTCTCACATCACAACATCACAGCTAAAGCACTTTGACAGCTACATTTAAACTGTGTCTGCTCCCAAACCTGTGCTGCTGTTTGGTTTTCAAGCATTTAACCCTCAAATTCTAGTGATGGGCACTAAATCTGACCATCTATCACTAGATTCACTGAGGAATCACATTTAAACACACGATAGCCTTAAAATACCTCAAATACGTGTGCAGAGTGAGCCCAGCGACAGCAGCCAGTGTGCCTGTCCATATCATCCAGGGAGGTGAACATGGAAAAAACAGATTGCCAGCGCGCCACCGTGGCATGCAACTTTCCATGTCGGATGCTTGGTGGTCCGAAATGAACTGAGCTCTTGCCGGTGACATCAGCCACACATGCCTCCGACACCTCCGGCCAGCGATCACAAAGAGGCGCGACTGCACGTATGTATGTGTGCTGTGTGATCCGCGCTTGTTGGGGATTAGGTAGCATTAGCGGAGTCCTCTCGCTGAACCCGGTTTTAATGTGACCCATGCTTCTTCTGTGCCCCCTTCTGCCCCGTCCCCATTATACACAACCCAGTGGAGCACTTCAGCTCTGCTTACAGCCTGGCCCGGTACCGCTCACCTCGCTATGCTCCCGCCCGCTCAAGAAAAAACAACACATGTTCAAGCTCATTTTCACTCTCACACCGCTCACCTGCAAGTCAGTTCATAATGTTTCACTTCCTGTTTTTATCCGTATTTATCCAGTAAAACACGATGCAGACTCACACCTGGAGCGGCTGGAGGATGAAAACACTTTGCTTCTCTGCCGCTCTCAAAGGGAAAGCTGCCATTTGTGTTGCACAAAGATAACATTTGCTTCAAATTGAGAGTTTAAATCGCGTCCATTTCAGTGTGTAATGACTGAGAGGTTTTTAAAAACAATGCCGAGTACCTCCCCTGGTCATGATTCAGGTGAGCAGCATGCAGCTCCCTCCCCCATCAGGAAGCCGGTGATACTTCGACTGATTTAACTCTTCTTTAGAGGTGTATATTTAAAACTCTTGCTTTTCTTTTTCTTTTTCTTTTTTTGCTGCCACAGACTGAGCATGTCTCACAGTGAAAACCACCCGTTGGAGCTCTTGAAACAAGGCTCCACTCGTAAACTTTATTAGGGAGCACATAAATCCTGTCGTCCTGTCTCCCCCCTGAACAATTTGGGCACAGTGACTCCCTTTGCACACCTCTCTATTAAAATAGCAGCTAAAGGAGGAGAAGGAGGCAGAGCAGCAGGGAGGAAGGCAGGCGACAGCAGAGGCAGAAGTGGAGCTAGTGCAAAGGAAGAGAGATGGAAAAGCGAGACATGGCAGCAGGCAGAGAGGCCGGGAAGCGGTACCATTAGCTAGACTTGAGACCCAGATGCTCTGGTACCAGAACAAACAGGAACAGATTACTTCATAGATTAGTGAAAGCACAAACACAGAACTCTGCAGGTCAAACTGCGCTTCGTCACTCATTTGAAAAGTGTTTCCTTCTGTCCAAACCTTGGTCCTCCCACCACCACATTCCTTCTGAACTGATCTCCACTCTGTTTATTTCCTTAAAAAATCGCATTCACTTCTATCTGGGTGTTTTTCCAAATGTCAGTGTGGATTATAAGGCAGAGATTTGTAAGAGCTGCTCCCAGACCAGCAGCCTCGTGTTACTGCAGCCTTCAGCCCCGATTGATAAATTTATTTTACCTCAGCGCGCTCTCGGTGGCTCAGGGGATTTCAGGCATTTAGGCCTCTGTTTCACCTTTCAAATTAGAGTTCCCAGAACCTTCCCTGAGCCGCACTGACGGGGACTCGGTTGCCCTTGCACTTGCCCCCTGGATGACCCTGTTCCTCTGGCTCAGGCCCAGTAGCCCCGGCTCTTACCCCCCTTGTACTTCAGCTGAGCGTGACATTTTCAGTTCCTCGAAGTGACACGGGCCCGAGTCAATTAGTCTTTGCAAATTTGCTTTTAACAAGATAAGCGCTTTAGCGACTACATGGACGGTAAAGGGATTATTCCTCCTTTTTTTTTTTTTAGTTGCACCAAAACAAAAGCTCCATCTGACGCCCTGATGAGCAGCAGACTCACACTTTATCCAGATTCTTTACTGAACTCTTTGCCATTCTTTCTATGAACTTATGTGAAGTCTCCCGTCCATCTGGTGCGTAAAAGGGGAGAAAAAAAAGACCGGATTGGCTGCCCTGCTGTTGACGTGTGACCTGGTCAATCCCTACCACGAGAGAAGGGACCAGAAGAAAAGAAAAGGAAAAAAAAGAGGGCGGATTATCATAAAAGAAACGTGGAGGAACAGGAGAAGCAGAACAGCCTCGGTGCTGCTCAGGCAAAACCGGGACATAGAACCGCTCAGTGTGGCGCCGCTGGAGAGAGAAGAGCAGCACAGGAAGACTTTCACTTCCCCCCAACAGTCTCCTCTGTGCCAACGTAGAAGACAACAACCAAGTGGGATGCTGCTGCGAAGTCTCTCTCTGCTCTCGTCTTTTCGGTTTGAGTTCTCCTCCTCAGTGTTCTGGCATCACGCTCAATTTCACCTGTCATTCAGCGGCGAGGTTCTCCCACCACGGTCCTCCTGCCCTCCTCCCAAAGCATACACTCTCTGGGCATCCGCTGGAACAGTTTAAATATAATATCAAACATATGGCAGAGTTTACGAAACGCTAAATGAGATGAGAAATCAAATTTGCTTGGAGAGTGGCAGCAGGACTGTGGTCTCTGAGGGGTGCCGTTGTTTAGGGAGGGCCTGGATGACGGCAGCTGAAATTACAGCCACAAGCTGAGTGGGAGAGCTGAAGATGGAGGGGACGGCATGACGGAGAGGAGAGGGGAGCGTGGAGGAAGGAGGTCCACGGGGAAGAAAACAAGGGTGAAGAAGTCAAGAAGGAGGGTCTCTCGGTGGGTGGCTAGTCCCTCATTTTTCCTCCTCGCTGTGTCTTGTGGCTGTGCATCATGTGACCGTGTGTAATTGGCCTGTGGTCACACCAGAGTTGTGCAAACAGATTAGCAGGGAAACATGTCAGCCTGAGGCTGCCGAGGTGAATGCATGCGCTGTGCAGATCACAGATGTGGGCTTGTGTAGGAAACGGTTAGCCTATATTAATGGCGAGCAGGTGGGCCAGCTGACTGTGTCGCAGACAAATCTGTAGTCGTGGGCACTCGGGCGGACGTCTGGCGTCTCGAGCTGCGTGCACGTTGCTCGAGTCTGTTCGACACATCGGTCCGTATACAGACTCGCAATGCCTCATTTGCATTCAGTAAATTCAATTATGTCAGACTCTGCTCATGTATTCCAGAGGCTCAGTGTGGTTTAAGGACGCTTGAGGATACGAATTTTGCTCCGTGCCATAAAGCCTGACTCGACTTCACCACAGAACGGAGCAGAAGTTCACCGAGTGATCAGCCTTCCTGAAACCTCTCGTAGAAGGTCTGGACTTCATGCACCAGACACCAGCTCGTAGTTTTATGTCATACAAAGTGTACATTAGTTTTAAACAAAAGTCTGGTAGTTTGGAGAGATTAAAGAGTGCAAAGTGGAGAATCGCATCACCTGGAGCTCCTTCTCTAAATAAACCACATCTCATTCAGCGCTGACAGTTTGTGGTGAGCCACACTTCCAGGAAACTTGCTGCCACTTTGGAGTAAGTAGCTGAGAAAAGCACAGGTTTTAATTATTGAGCCTCAGAGATGCTGGCTCCAGCCGTTTCTCCTGCTTCCAGATAATCCACCACGTTCTCTAAGAGCAGCATGTTCTGTGCTCCGTGGAGGGACCAAGAAGAACAGTCATGTGACCACAGTCATTTCTGATTGAACTGCAGGCTGTGTTAGACAGGAAGCTAATCTAAAATGCCTATTGGATGTACAGCCAGCATGGTTTGTTTCAGTATGGGTAACATCTGGGGGCAAAATGTGATATTTTTTGGTTTATGCTATGCTAAGCTAAGCTAAGCCAAAAGGCAGTTTTAAGGCTACATTTAGAAGAATGTTGACCAGGTAGACATAAGAGCTTCATCACACTTCTCATCTCTCTCTAAATGAATATGTGTATTTCCCACACTGTCAATCTGTTCCTTTAAGGGTCAAAAATACCCAAAAGTAATACTGAATATTGTCATGGAAATAGCTTCACTGCAAAACGGTAACTCACAGAAACAAAAGAAACTGTCCCATTGAGCTGAAATCCAGACGTTTTCTCAGCCGAAGTCGACTCTGGGAGCAAACAGGTGCTGCTCAAGTGAGCATTCCTGAAGCTGAGCTGAGGAGACGAACAATCAGAGAACGTCGGAAAGAATAAGAGCCATAAAGAAGCTGGCGGACGTACTGTACGAGCCCATTCACATGTGTGAGTTTAACTTGGCCCAGGAAAGTCGGTGTGTAAGCACATGCAGTTATTGGTTTCTGATGCCCCGTCAGCTCCGTGCCAAACCACCTGCCTTCGGGTAGTAACAACATCCCATAATACACCACCCAGTGTGGGTGGCAATCGCGTTTCGCCCTGAAAAACACCAACCGCTTTACGTCTATATTCCCTTTCATGGCTAAAAGAGGCCTTTCGTTTCCAGCAGGTGTCTAAATGCAGACGTTTGTGTGACTTTCTGGCCGAGACGAAAACATCTGAATCGCATTTTTAAAATAATTGTGTTGTTTTTCTGACACCACTTGCTAACAAGGCAACTTTAAAGGGTTTATGGGCTGCAACTAGTTGTTAATTAATTATTTACAGATTTACAGATTCTCTCTTTATGTAATTCAACAACACCGGCTGCCAGAAAGAAAACCGATTTCTGTTGTTTTTCATTTAGTTATGCAGCAAGTGTCCAGTTTGGGTCTTTGTCTTTTTGTTTTTTAGCAAAACTGATGAACTAATAACCATTTATTAAATATTAATCTGCACATGTTTTAAACCTTAATAGTTTATTAGAAAATTAGTAATTTAAGGACTTTTAATGAGTATCTCGTCGTTAACCAAAGTTGCTAAAGTTTTACTTTATGGCTGATTTTTGTACAAATTGAGCCTTTGTGTTGTATTAAAAAAAGATATTTGTTTGATTAGTGCCACAATTATTTGAAAAAAGAGAATGGTTTAACCAACCTAAATCAGTCCATGCAGTTCATCAGTAGTA
>NW_007578598.1:0-45378 GCF_000690725.1 Stegastes partitus
ATTTTTTTTGCACATTTTAATGCGTTGCACTAATTAACGACCAGTGGAGGGCGCTATAACAAAATCTGGTGTCATGGTAAGAAGGCAAAATCCTAAATGTCGGGGATTTTGCTGCTCAATATCTACAATAAATGCAGCTAAATGTTTGATTTTGAAAATCTTTTACGACATATTGTGTGGATACTAAATCACACATGAGGCATTTGGGTACACTATAATAGAATTTGTAGATTGTATCAGCACGCGTTGAAGCGCTACACTAACTTCTGGAAAAGCAAGAGCACTGAAACAAAAGTGGAGGGTAAGCCTATTAAATTTGGGAGCGCTACACCAAATTTGGAGCGATGTGGTCGAACATAAAATATTCAGGGACTCAAAATATTTAGTCATTTGTGGAAAATGGAGTAAATTTGAAGGATTTTGGTTCAAAATGATGCTAACTAAACTCAGCCTCATTTTGATTTTGCAAATGTGAGAGGTTGGACACATTTTTTTAGGATATTTTTTGGAACTATATGCCAAACTCTAAAAATACGTGATTGCATTAAATGACAAACATTGGTACGTTGTGGATCTCTATACCATCTCTTTACTAGTACAAAACTGTATCAACCAAAATTTGGGATTATTTGGATTAAAGTCAAAATATCAGATTTAGAGGTTTGGCTTGTGCAGCAACAACAATAAATCTTTTCAAGCATCCTTTGAAGAAACATTTTGGAAATTATAGTGTATTTCATAAATAAAAACGTGAGGTATTGTGCACTGTAACCCAATCAGAGGTTAAATCTGCATACGTTGGAGCACTGCACCAATTTCTGTAAACTATTTGGGACTATAAGCCATACCAATAAAAGAGGCGCTACACCAAACTTGGGAAATTTTAGAAAAATCTAGAATATTTAGGGACCAAACTAATACATACATTTGTACATAGTGTAGTTAGTTTGATGGATTTGGCCATTTTATAATGTTATAACAAACTTTTTTTAATGAATGCTGCTCACAACTAGAGCACATTTTGATGTTACAAATGTGCAGGTTTGGGATAAATGGAGCATTTTTTGTGATTTTTTTAAATATATTATTTTAGATTCCCAGTGCAGTGGGGGAGCACTGGTGCAAAAACTGTGATTATATCAGTGAGCTGTGGAGGATTTTGTGATTAATAATCTTGTAGATTTGGGAGCTCAACAGTTCATATCTCCACCAACAGCTGCTGGCACAACCAGGCTGAGATGCTTCTTGATTTCTTCAGTGGTTTTCTCCGTAAAAAAAACAAACAAAGACACTCTGATCTTGTTTCTGCCTGGAAGACGTTCAGAGTTGAGCAAAGTGGGGAAAAAAAAAATCAAACGAGAGCGAGTGATGGGGAACAACCAGAGACGGTGGTGCGTTCACGGCTGTTCGGGGAAGAAACAACAGCGTCCGTCCGGGAATCAGAGAGCTGCGGAGGGAGAAGGGGGAGGAAACAGGGAGGCAGGAGGGAGGAAGGGAGAGAGAGAGAGAGAGAGAGAGAGAGAGAGAGAGAAGAGGAGAAACCTGAGAGTGAAGTGAAGCTCAAACCTCAGATCAGCTCATTTCTCTCCAGTCGGTCCTCCAAGAACAAGCTGCGCTGCTGGATGTTCACAGCTCGTCTTTATTCACAGAAACCATCGCCTGGGTGAGTTTACATCAACAAACTGGATTATTTGATGTTTTCTACGTGTGATAAGGTGAAACCTGCACAGATTACCCAGTAAATCCAGCGCAGCAGCTTCACTGTGCTGTTTAGTTGTGTTTTCTTTTTTACTTTCTGTCTTTAGCTGAGTGTAAATCAATAATCAAAGTGACCTAAAGCAGCCTGAAGGAGGTGAAAACTGTGGATTTTAAGACACTATGACATGTTTCTGGACTAATGTGCTCTCAGGGCTGCTAATATACATTGTAAAAAAAAGAATCTGTGATTTTGAGGAATTTTTCCTTTTTATTTGACAGATTTTTTTTCACCATATTTCTTTAAATACACCAAAAATATCAATAGATTACAAAAACACACACTAAATTTATAAGTCTAATGCAAGAGCTGTAATTTTGAATAACCCTAAGTTTTCCTAAAAATAATAATATTTTAAACATCAGGCCACTGTTAAAATTACAATTATGCCATTTTTACAAATAGATGAAACGGTTAAATTTAAGTTTGATGCTGTTGATATATTTCTAAAATTAGACACTGTTGCCGTTATGTATGTCTGTTATTGGTCATTTTCTTGTTCTTACACATGCAAATCTCAAAATACTCTTTAGCTCTTGTAACAGAACTGACTAATTATGTTCCATCATTGTATTTGTTTGGTGTCCCAACTGCTGAAGTGTTGAAATATTGCCTTTTTTGTACAGTTTCCCTTTTTCACTCTGTAGAAACTGAAGTCAAATGATGTTTTCGTGTACATGCTTTCCTACAGCATGTAGAGAATGTGACTGGTTGTAGACCTACAGACAGTCTGGTGAAAACCAAGGTTTGTACAACACCATGGCTGAACATTCACCTTCAAAATGGAGCGTAATGGTGACAGAGTCAAAAACAATTCAGGGTTTCATACGTAACAAATCGAGGGGACAAATCCAGTCATTTTGCAGGATGAGGTTTTCTGTATCATTTTTCCTCTTCAGAATCAGTTCACAGTTTGAACATGTGTGGTTGAATTACCAGCGTAGAGCAGTTTTGAGCAGAGTTGTAGGTGAGCTGGTTTGCTGAGCTGCAGCGAATAAGTAATAGTGGAGGGAGAGTGGGGTGGGAACATTTTAGATCTGCCCACTGTAGTAGGAACAAGTTTAATCTGTCATTTTAAAGGACAAAGGGATTATCTAATGGGGGAAAAAACATTCTAAATATGTAACTTTAACACACTGAGATCATTTTTTTGAGTTACATCAACCAGGGAAGAACATTTTTATCACAAACCATTTGGCTGATGTAGATTCAGCACATAAATGTATTTTTCTAAGCTGTCCAGTGTCAGTTGGAAACTTCTGAAGTGTTGTCGACTCCCAGAAATGCAGGTATTTGCTCGGGTGGTTTAATGTTTAAACTCCAACTTCCTCAAACTATTTCAACATTTCCAGTTGCAGCCATGGAGTGCCTCAAAAACTGCTGCAAGAACTTCATGAAGAGGAGGGAGAAGGAGCAGGAGACTCAAGGTAAACTGATCTCCTGCAGTCTATGTATAAAGCCCTTTGAAAGACTGTTTTGTCTCTGACTGAGGGGGTTTCTTCTGCTTTAAAGTGATCGCTCTGAAGATGCCTCCAGATCAGACGGAAACGTCAGCACTTAGTGAAACGAGGAGGGGAGTCACAGAAGATTACCTCCTTTCCAAGCTGCCGCCGGACGGCCGAGAGGTCCCGTTTGTTCTGCCGACCTTCAGGGCCTCGTACATCCAACCCAGAGGACCTCAGTACCCCAACTTACAGTCTGGCCTGCAGAGTACGTACCTAAATCAATTGGTGCATCTCAGGCGTGAAGGAATTTGCTTTATTTACCAACCGTCTGGTTTGATTAGCTGCAGGATTTGAGAGGATAGTGTTGACTTAGAAGCTGGTTGGTTAATAATCACATCATTATCATCATCGTTTGTTGGGCGAACATTATTTTACATCTGCTGGAATTCAGAATAATAGCAGCAATTAGTCAAAATACAGCTTTTATTGTTATATATGTTTGTTGAAGGTTCCTTGTTTTTACACAATAATAATAATAAAAGTTAAAAAAAAAAAAACTCTAATGTAAAATTAATGTTAGAAATTATATTATATTTATGAAAAATTTTAGTATTTCTATTGTTTAATGAGAGCTATTTTCATTACAGTACTTTTATTTTTGGCACCACAGCTGCAAAAACAGCACTATTGTATTTATTTATTCATTTATTGTTAGAGGTCCTTTCTTCTAGTTTTACACTGTATAAATGTTGACTCAATTTGGAGGTGTGGGCGACTAGATGCTGCTGTTTTTTTTATTTTGGTAACAAAAAATACCAGATTTTGAGCCATCAGTATATGGTTCAGGACGTAAATCAAATCTTGCCAATGTTGGGTCGTATCAGCACATTTTGGGATATAACAATAGAAGAAATTTGAGTCCTTTGCGCCAAATTTAGTGAAACTGGGGTTAGCTAAAACACATTCAGAGGTAATGTCAAACTTTTCCAAATTCTAGAGTTTATCGTTCTGAGCCCTGTAAAGCCTGATTTGTAAATTGATCAAATCAGGCTTTGATTTTCCTTAAAAACGTGAGACGACCATTTGAGCATCACGTGATGCTTCAACACAAAATAAACCCTGTAACTTACTGACCACAAGAGGATCGCGCTATATGCTGATCTGAATCCTAACATGGTCCCAACACTGGGCCAACGCGAGAGTTAATTAAGTCTTTGCAAATATGGCCGCCGCAGATGTACCGGATCCGGCTTACGTTTGATCTTTGTCAAACGTTTCCGCCCCCGCCGGTAGCTTCTGACTTATCTCAGTTTATGTGTAAACAAGACTGTATCAACAGTCCTGGCACTGTTTTGTAGAAGATTTATTACTGTAAATGTCACCACACCTCAGTTAGCTGTCGTTCATTAAGGCCTGGATGTGTGCAGACAGCTGGATGTCCAACGTACAAGGGTGGATCAAAAAGTTCAGAGACTTTGTGATGTGCCGCCAGTGAGCAGTGAGTCAGGATGTAACATAACATTGTGCCGTCAACAGCAGGACAGATGTTGGCATTTGTGATTTCACCATGAACCTCACACTGGAGCGCAGAAGAAACGTCACATTCGGTGTCAGTCAGCAGCTGGATGATCCAAGCTTCATGTAGACCATCATCGGTGGTAATGAGAGGTGGGTTTGTGGCTATCATCCAGAGAGGAAACAAAAGTGTTCACAGAAGAAAAGCACCAGGAGGATGCTTGTTGTTTTCTTCAACGTTCATGAGGTTGTGCACCAGAAATCAGTCCCCAAGAGTCGGACTGTTGAGGCAGAGTTCAACTGTAACGTCCTGAAGCGTCACATTGACATTTGGCCCAAACCGCCTGAACTTTGGTGTGATGACATATGACTGTTCCTCCCACAACAACACAGTCATCACTCCCCACCTGCCCTACCTGCTGGATTTGGCTCCTTGATGTGATGATGTCTTCCTCTCTCCTGATATGTTAAATTCAAGTAGAAGGATCACCATTTTATCACAGTTTAGGAGATGATGCTTAATGTGTGGACGTAACATGACATCCAGGGAGTGTTTCAAGTGTTGCAGGAGCACTGGGAGCAGAGTATCGCTGCATAAGGAGGCAACTTCAAGGGGAAAGGTGGTCAAATTTAAACCAGTTTTTGATTTTTATAAGCTCAGTCTCTGAACTTTTTGATCGATTGTTGTACAGTAGGAAAGGACAGGACATGTAAGTCAACATGCTGCAGTCTGGAGCAAAAACACAGTTAAATCATGGCAAAGTTTATAGCGACCAATCCAACTCGAGCTCCAGTCTGCACTAAAGCCTCCCGGTGCCTGTGGCCTCACAAAAGTTTCATTAAAATCAGCTCAGAGGTTACTGAGATATGAGCAGCTGTTCAACAGAAGAAAAGCACCAGGATATCCTGCTTCGAAATGAATGGCTGTAATGTTTCAGTTGAGCGACTCTGGACAATGATTTTGTTTCGAAATTAAGGAATGTTGACCTCCGGCTCATGCTGCGGTTTGTGTGCAGGTTCAGCTCGCAGCACGTATGCAGAGAGGAAGGCCGAGCTGCTGGGCACCAGCCACTTCGCCTACGGCCCCGAATCCAGCTTCCGTCAGGGTCAGATGACCGAGTACATCTCCCCCGGATCAGCCCGCCGAGACACCCTGAGGAGCAAAAACTCCAGTCCTCAGAGCCCAGGTAGCGCCGAGCAGTTACACAGAACTTCAGCTGCACTGAACAGGCTGGGAATCAGAATAATTTTAGCCTTTCAAGGTTATTCAGAATCATATTTAAGATTGGCTTGAAAATAAATAAATCATGTGTTTTATGAATTATCACTGTAGTAAAATTGGAGATATCTGTGAAAAATAGTAGTAAATGTTTTACAAATTGACCAAGACACATTATATATCTCACAATGTTGGTCACAGTATTACTTTTTTGAAGAGTTTACTGCAGAAGTGGATGTACTCAGATCTTGTACTTAAGAAAAAGTAGCAACACCACAGTATAAAAACACTCTAGTACAAGTAAAAGTCGTGCATTTACATTTTTATCTGAGTAAATGTGCAAAAAAAAAAAAAACTAAACGTATCAAAAGTTAAAGTGCTCATCACACAAAGGGGGCATATTTCAGACTAATGCATATTAAATGGTTGGATTATAATTTGTAATGCACTCATGTGTTCATCAAGTATAGTATTCACTAGTATAGTGATAGTATTACTTTGTGATTTACTTGTTGGCTACTATTTTGCATGACTAAACTAAATCCATGACATAACTAAAGTTGTCAAATGCATATTTTAGAGTAAAAAGTGCAACATTAGCCTTTGCATTGTTGTTCAGTAGAAGAACAACGTAGCAGAAAAAGTGAAAAATTCTCAAGTAAACTGTAAATAACTCACAACTGTACTTGATTAATTGCACTTAGTCACTGGTTTTCTGTGATATGAAGTCATGTTGCATCACAGAGTTTGGATAAAGCCTCTGATACATACATATATTACAGCTAAACACACATCCTTATCTGTCGTTATGTAACACCGACTCAACAGTTTGTCCACATTCATGTGTGTTTACTGCTGTAGGGAAAAGTGGTTCTTCATATTTTGCATGTACACCCGAATTCATAACAGATTCCTGCACATAGATCTATAATTATGACCTAAATGACACCACTTTAACCCATTCTGATGGTTTCTACAGGTTGGAGCCTGAAGCCGGGCGGCCAGCAGCGACTCAGCAGCTCCATGTTTGATCTGTCCAGCCCTCAGAGTCACATGCAGGTGAGCATGTTCTCAATCTAATCTGTATTCACACGGTGTTTCTCACCTTGTGTCAACCGAGACTAAATATAGTTTTATAGTTTCCACTGTCCTCAGCAGCTCAGTGGAACACTGCAAACAAGCCTCACAAGGTGGTTTTTTGATTTAAGGGTCCGAGTGAGGAGGTCATTTCGTCCCGACAAGGTGAAACGGATGCAGGTGTGTTATTGGACGGTTGGAGCTGATAGTTCTTGATATTTTTTTCCAGTTCATCAAGGAATCATCTTCACTGGTGAAAATATGATAAATGTATGGAGGCCCAAAGGTGCCATAAAGCCAAGAAAGGAAAATGAGACATGTTACATGGGAAAAATGGGAAATAATAACCTAATTTATATAATAAGGCTGATTTTTCACTGCAAAATGAAGTCCTGCATCTCTATGGAAACAACACAATTATGGAAATAGAGAGAAGTCAAAAATCTCTACTGTGCAGTATGACACAGTTATGATGCCATAAATCATGGAAAAAAAAAAAACGCTCACAAAAATTTAAATTCTTGGCTTTTTCATTTTATATAAACCTGGACGCAATATGTACAACATTTTTCAAAGGACCCACAGGTGTTATTGACATGGGAAAAAGGGACTATTTACGATAGGTACTTTACTACTTTGATTTTTAATTTTTTTCTCTAATTATCTTCTATTTGTTTTGTGTAAACACGTCCTGCAGTTCAGAAGAAAACTCCCTAAATTTTTATCGCACCACTGTTGGTCACAGCTGAGTCACTAATGGTTTCACGGTTGCACTACGGACCACAATTCTTTATTTATTTTATTTTTATTTTTTACAGAATTTCAGCCGATTTTTAAGTGAGAAAGGCAGATTAAGGCGATTGATTTAATGTTTGGTTAAGTTCCCCGACCTAAAGGCCCGTCTCAGATGAGTTGTTCAAGTACTGCCTGAACATTAAAAATCTATTCAATTGTTTCTGCTTTTACCATTTCTGGCTATAAAATGGTGGCATTTTGGCAATTTTGTAAATACAGTATGCCTTTCAAACCTACTGACAGGTTTTGAGGGTCAGGGGGTTAAACCAAAATGGAGCAAAACAAAACAAAAACAGCTAGTTCAAGAATTAGTTAATCATTGTAGCAAATGCACTTATCGACTTTCTTGCCATTAATGTTGATGATGAATAAAAACCACATTCCTGAGCTTTGGATGCACTGGTTGACAGGTTTTTTTCAGCCATGCTAACAGTTTCCCTCTGTTTTCAGTCTTTATGCTAAGCTAAGCTAACCAGCTGTTGGCTTTAACTTTGTGTTTACTGTAAAGACATGAGAGCGGTATTTGTTCTCTTGTGTATTTCTTGGCAAGAGACAAAAAAATCTTTTACCGACTGATGTGAGATTGAAGGAGCTGCGTAATGGTTATTAAAACCTGTTTACGGTCCACCTTAATTACATAACTGTGTTATTTAATGATGTATTCAGTCATTATTACTGCGTTCGGTCAGCTTGTTGGTCCGTCTGTTTCTGCTTTTGTGCTCTATTTTTGGCTCCATGCTGCTTTTCTGTGCCCTTAACTAACAATGAACAGGGGAGGTTGGATCAAAAAGGTGTTATGCCAATTTATCAGAAAGTGATTATTCATTTCAACACTTATTCTTTCTAGGAATCTACTCCTATGTGTCACTTGTGATTCAGCTGCAGCCGTTCTGATAGAACATACAAAAGTGGTGTTTAATCAGTAATACACAAAGGGAAACAAAGACCAGTTTGAGGTGTATTTCTTTGTTAAATAACGGATGTCAGCTCCTAATTGATTAACAGGAATAGTTGAGACTGTGTTGCAAACAATCAATCTAACGTCTCGCCCAAAAACCTCGATAAACATTACAATAGCTGATTCAGAGGCTAACGTCAGAGCGTGTTGTGAACCAACACAGATGCTTTCTTCACCTTCTCTGATGTCCCGGCTCAGCATGCAGTGTGTGTGTGGCAGTTAAAATGTTTAATTTGGCAGCATCAAGAGCAAACAGTAGTAAGAACTGAAAGCAGGAAAGTTACAGCACCTTGGCAACAGGTCTAATAGGAAACAAATAAACCAGAGTGAAGAATGTGAAACAAAAAGTGCAGCTAAGAAAAACGACTTTATAAAGAGGATGTGAGGGCAAAGGCTGTTTTTTTGTTTTTTTGTTTTTTTTTAAGGTCTCATATTTTGAAAATTTGTTTTTATTGCATTATGTATGTCTTAAACACTTGGAGATGTAAAACAAAAGCCATGAGAATTTGAAGTTGTTTATGAAAAGCAGCAGAAAATAGAAACACTGAAGTAAAGAACAAGTAGCTCAAAACTGTACCTAAGTAATGCACTGTAAATATATATAGGTACTTTCCACCAGATGTATTTTTAGTGAGGATAATCCCTTATAGATTCTTATTGTCACAGTGACTCTGAATTTATTGCTTTTGATTGATATATATATATTAAGTAAATTGCTGTGACATTTGGTGCACATTTATGATCACAAGAGGGAAAATTTTGGTAATTCAGAGCCTTTATCAGGTGTATACTGCAATTCATCTAATACTTAGTTTTTAGAAACAAATACCTGCAGCCATACATAAAAGATGGACGCTACACATGTCTACAGGGCAATCACAAGGTAGCAACATCTTAAAACATATCCCGCTTTATTGTCTTTTTTTTTTCTTCACAATGGGACCATAATTTTTTTAATTAATCTCCTTGAAGGAAGCTTGAAACTAGCAACACAGACCATAAACTCATTGGGAATATGTTTACTGAGGTAGCAAATCAAGGCAGAAGAAGAGTCATTTTCTCCTAGACTTCGAGTCAATCAGACTTATTTTTGCAACCAGGAGTCTCCCCCTGCTGGCTGTTAGAAACACTGCAGGTTTAAGTCACTTCTACATTGGCTGCATCCACTAGTTGGTCTCTACAGTTGTACTTTGTGTTTACAAAATAGCACATGTAAGCATGCTAACATGCTAATCTAAGATTCCAAACATGGTGCAAGTGTTACCTGCAAAACATCCACTTTCTACCATTTAGACCAAAGCGTACCCCGTTTTATTGTCAATTTTTCTCTTAATGGGACCAAAATTTAATAAATGAACATCATGTTGTATTGAAGGAGGCTTGAAACTAGCAACAGAGACCATAAACTCATCAGAAAAATGTTTACAGGGGTAGCAAATCAAAGGAGAAGTAAGGTCATTTTCTCATAGACTTCTATACAATCTAGACTTGTTTTTGCAATTGGAGGAGTCACCCCCTGCTGGCTGTTAGAAAAAATGCAGGTTTAAGTCACTTCTGAGTTGGTTTCACTTTTCAGACCCAATCTTTTTATAAACAGTGATGCTTCTATCCTCAGTTGTACTTTGTGTTTACAAAATAGCCCTTTAGCATGCTAACACATGGATGTAAAGTGGTGAACACGGTTTAGGTTTTACCTTCAAAGCTCAGCCTCAGAGAGCTGTTACTGTGGTGGTACACTTATTAAAAGATGGAGTTTTAACGCTGTCTTGATGTGTTGGTTTTCAGCTGCAGCGCTTCGACTCCGCGTCCAGCGTCTTCAGCAGCGCCTCCTCCGTGATGAGCTCCATGGAAAGCAGCCTGGGTAACTACCACTTTCATCAAACCTTCATTTTTGTCTCCCAGATTCCTGTTGTAATGAGAGGAAGGAAAATCCCTTCTCACAAAAAGGGACATGACGGAGTCCAGTCGAGAACACTTGCATTGTGAAGCAGTGAAAAGACAGAAAAAAAAAAAGATCACTTCCAAGTGTTTTCACTAGGAGCCTGGGAGATTGTGTTCCTCCATGAAAAGAAACAGTTTTGGAAATTGCAGTTCATGTTGCTTGTAGAAGGTCCTGCACAGATGATAACAAACCGTCTCTTTATTTCTTACATGTGAACCCGTCATAAAATAGAATAAAGTAATCGTAACATGCACAATTCGATACAGCTATTAGTTTTCTTTTTTGTCTGAATATTTGAATGAATTTATCCCAAAACTTCCCTCTTTAAACACTAATCAATACTATAGCCGCTGTGCAAGCTTATTTATATGTAGAAACACTACATGCTTTCATCTTCTCATTCCTAAATGCCACAGAGTCCATCGCCCTGTCCGGAGACGAGCGCGACCTGGGAAAGGTGTGCGTCCGGCTGAGCTACCAAGAGGCAGTGGAGCAGGTGTGGATCACCCTGGTTCAGGTAAGGTTACATGCAGGGAGGAGAAGGGGGGGAAACCAGGACAAAAAGCTCCATTGTTTCGCCCCCTGCAGAGTTTCTCAATGGACCCTCTGTGTGTCCAGAATAGGGGCCTCTATTTGCTCCTCTCAACGCTCTGTTAACTTTGGCTCGGACACTGAGGAGGAAAAGGTTGTTTTCAGAACCGTCCTGATGGATGTCGGTGTTTTAAAGAAGCCACACCGTGCGTATGAGTTTGTTTGCTGTAAATGCAGAGATGTGCACAAATACCTCAAAGGCACAGGGGCAAACAACAAAAAAGAAGCACCTCTTTCCCACCTCACATGAGGGTAGTGGAATTAGTCAGGGTTTGTTTTTGTCCTGAGGTCACATCAGTGCAGCACTTGAACCATCCACTGGGACTTTTAGATGAACAGGTTGTGGTTGCACAAATGGTCTTACTGTGTAACTTTATGCCTTTCTTAGAGCTTAAATGGAGCATTATTTTTTACTAAGCAGAGCTCTTCGACCAAATCCTGCCTTCTTTAGAGCACTTTAGCCTCGTGGAACTCTGGGCATCCCAAGAGATCTGTGCTCTTAAGGGCTTTTTGCTCCCGTCATGTTTTTACTCACTGTGGGCTCATTATTCACCGTAATGTAAAGTCCTGCACCTCTATGGAAACAACACAACCATGACTAGAAGTAGAGAGAAGTCAATAATGTCTTCTGTGCAACATAACAATGTTATAATGCCAAACAAAAGAAAAAACAAAAGTTGAACCTTTTTGATTTTTTATTTCACAAAAATTAAAAAAAAAATCTGGAATCAACATGTAAAATTTTTCCAAAGTGAGCCAGAGAGGATAAATACAAGAAAGAAAAAATGGAATCTACCTACTATAAATATTTTACTATTCATATTTCTTATTTATCTGTGACTATTGGTTGCAGCTAAAATACTAAAACACAGTTGAGCTGAGAAGTGCTGAATTTTTTAATTTTTTAGAGAATGTGGTTGAAGGAAATTGTTCCTTGTTTGACAAACTTCTAAATGAGATGTGAAATAAGCAAAAAAAACCTAAATCTTACATCTCTGAAATACTGCAATTTTAAGCTTAGATTTTCTAATTTTCTTCACAGAGCAGCAAGTCACACATGAGTACTTCAAGTGCCATCAGAAAGTCGAAACTCTATTCTTTTTTTCTGTTTTTACAATTTCTCGCTCAAATAAATGGTGTCATTTTTGCAATTTTTAAAAAGATAACATGCCTTTCAGTCTCTCTTGTGGGTCTTGGAGTTCAAGGGGTTAATTGGCTTGTTCACAGTCATTGTTGGGAAAAGCCTGCTAATGGATATTTCAAGGTTTTAAAAATGCTCCTCCAACCTTTACCCAACAATCAGCAGCCAATGGCTTCTCGAAGTAGCTGCCCTGCACTCTAAAAATAAAAAATAGATATGTCCACAAAGCAGGAGACGGCTGGAAAAAGACAGCAAAGCCTGTTCAGGTTGGTAGTTAACAGGACAGGAGGAGCTCAAATTAAGGTCTGGAAGATCAAGACAAGCTTCTTTGACTGCAGAAAACCTTCAGGAAGGTTGAGCAGACTCTGGAGTGATGGTGCACAAATATCCATCCATCTATCCATTATCTATACACCGCTTAATCCTCATTAGAGTCGTGGGGGGCTGGAGTCTATCCCAGTTGACTCAGGGTGAAGGCAGGAGACACCCTGGACAGGTAACCAGTCTATCACAGGGCTACACTTAGAGACAGACAACCAAGCACACTCACATTCACACCTACAGACAATTTAGAATCACCAATTAACCTCAACATGTTTTTGGACTGTGTGGGAGGAAGCTGGAGAACCTGGAGAGAACCCACGCTGCACGGGGAGAACATGCAAACTCCACGCAGAAAGATCCCAGGTGTCCTCACCGGGATGCAAACTGGCGACCTTCATGCAAGGCAATGGTGCTAACCACCGAGCCACCTTGCAGCCCGTGTGCAAATATGACCTTCATGAAATCGAAATCAAAGAAGCCCTTTCCTGCATCCTCACCACAACATTTCATGTCAGAAGTCTGCAAATGAACATCTAAATAAGCCTGATACATTTTGAAGACAGTTTCTGTGCAGTGATGAAGTTAAAATAGACCATTTTGGCCACAATGGAGAAAATGGTGCAGAATGTCAAGAATAGAAGACCTCTCCGAAGATTAAACATGGGGTTGGATCGATCATGTTTTGAACCAGAAGCAGCGGGAACGTTTTACTGGTAGAGGAAAGAATGGATTTAATTAAATAACAGCAAATTGAGAAAGCAAACTGCACAAAAGCTGAAGGTGAATAGAGGATGACCTCAAAATCCACAACAACAGAACCTGAAGGTTTTGTTCTCATCGTCCATTCGTCTAAACATCATTGAAATTGAAAGACAGTCAAAAGTCCTAGAAGGGAGAAGCCTTTTGGAAGAAAAAAATCCTGCAAACCAATACTCTTTGAGAAGGATTGGCCTTGGTTTCAGGACTTTTCTTTTCCTGTTATTTTTAAACTGTAAAAGAAGTAATTAAAAAGCAATCATGCTTAAAAATGAAAGAAATGTACCATCTTTAACTCCCTGGTCTTCTTTTAACACGGTAACACTATTTTTAATCTGCCACTGCAAGTAGATTTGACTGTTTCCTTTCTTTCTTTCAGTGTTCAGACCTCAACCTTTATCCAGACGGAGTAGAACAACAAAAGATTGGTTTTAAAGTGATCATCACCATCCCCAAACCCGTCCAGTTCAAGAGCTCTGTCAAGGACTGCTCTCAGGTATTTGTGCTTTTTAAACCTGATACACATCTGACACGCTGATGTCAGTTTCTACATGTTACCTTCATGTTGAGATTTTATGTTTTGAGGTTAAAATTTGTGTTGTGTAGCTCAGGTTTCAAACTGCTGTGTTTTAGGATAAGGTTCATGAATAAAAAGGCGGTCTTATAGCATGAATTTGAACTGTGCTCTGCTTTCAGGATGTGTCCTTCATGGAGACCTTTGTGTTTGCGCTGCGACTCCAGCAGTTGCGATGCAGCGCTTTGGTGCTGCGGCTGCAGACTCACATCCCGAAGAAACGTACAGTGGCCGAGTGCGTCCTTTCCCTGCGACAGCTTGGCCTTCAGGAGACCGAGCACTGGCTCGACCTCAACCCTCCGTCCAAATCCTCGGTAAGGGTTCAAGACTGAGGTGCTACAGTCTGATTTTGGTTTCATTTCATTGTCTGTTGCTGTTTAAGAACTTCTACTAGATAACCAAGAAGTAAAGATTATTATTTAATCCAAGAAACATCTGATAGAAGGATTTTTTCAGATGTTACAGTAGTTTAGTTGCAAAATATGATCAGCTTTTAACCTGATGGATGTTTTGTGAGATAAAGTTTCAGATAATCTACAGGCCTTCATCCTGAAGAAAGTTATTATAAACTGTTTTTACATTCTGATTTGCTGAAATATTTTACCAGAATCTAAAAATTGTAATTCTACTGGTGGCACTAGAGGGAAAGTCACGGGATCATTCAAGTTGGTAGAATCTTTCTCTGAGGATTGTGAATGTCTTTTTTACATTTTTTTTTCAGGTTCACTTAATTGTTGTTGAAGTTTGTTAGTCTGGAACAACAGACCAACATTGCCATCCATGCTGCTAACATGACTTAAAGACCCCATGTTATGACTTTGGAGGGTTGTCTATAGCTTTTTGCGTACATTAAAAGGTCTGAAAAGCCCCAAAACTATACTGCCCCTGCCTCTGAAATGCCTCAAACAGCCAGTTTGAAGTCCAGGTGTTTCTTCTGTCACCTATCTATGTCAGCATGTAACACACAGCTGCTTGGTGCTAAGCCTCCCTGCATATATTTTGGGTTGCGATACGTAAACAACGTTAGCTCCTTTTTGTCGAGCCAGCTGACCAATCAGAGCAGACTGGGTTTATTTGGAGGGAAGCTAGTGCTGCAGCAATGTACAGTATGACAGAAATTATATATTTTTTGAACATTAAAGCATGTAAACTTATTCTAATAGATCCAAAAAATAAACTTATAGACAAAGGGCATAATATGGGCACTTTAAAATATACATCTCGTGGCTAAGCTTGACCTGAGCTGGTGAAGAGTTTTGGTTATGTGTCACAACATGACGGCGGACGATAGGAAAGTGAATGCAGAAAGACGAATGATGAGTGATGCGTGCCGGCTCATGCAGTCGGAGTCAAACTGTCTCAGCAATATTTGCTGTGTCCTAGTGTTTATAATGTAAAGTAAATATATTCTTGACTGTAAAATCAGCTGATACTGTCTCTATTGCTCCTCAGCTGTTGTGGTCAAGAGGAATAGCTCTGCGTGGGAATATCCCAGAGTGTTTTTTACTACTTATAGTCCACCATTTCCTCCACTGGCTGCTGTCTTTTATCACCCCTTTGTATGAGCACAGTAAATAAGGACAAAGCACTCCCTATGGTGCATTGTATGTGGACATGAGCAGCAGAACGTCGACGCCGAGGCCGATTTTGTTGCATAATCACAGGAAAAACAGAAAGCCGATTCATTTTCGAGGGAAATTGGGAAACAGGCTGTACTGGAGAGAAGATGTAAGACGTGAAAAGTAGGTCAAACCTCAAACCACTTCACCAGCAGAGAGTGGTTTTCTTGATAAATGGATGTATGTCTGGCTGGTGACAGTAAAATGTGAACTGTTTCTCTACTTAGTGAATCATCATTAGCTTCTCAGAGGGACCATTTGATTCAGGCAGTGATTTTTACCCGTCTGCTGGACACAAAGGAGTCAAATTGTCCAAATCACTGCCGCTCACTGGAGGCTTTTAAGGGCCAAGACGGCTGAACTTGTTGAAGAAGAAAAATATCAGCAGCGTTTTGCAAAGAAGCAGGACGGCAAGAAGTCTAAAATGAATCACACAGCAGGAGAGAGCAGATCTGAAGCAACACTCGCAGCTCTGTGAGGCCGAACAAGAGTGTAGATATAATCAGAGTCAGCGTCTTCACATGTTCAGTTCATCATCTTAGTTTAGCCTGTTGCTAACTAGCAGTTTAAATTTTGAACATTGCTGCAGTTTCTTCTTGTGTTTACACAAAATGCAGCAACTGTCCTGATGGAGCGCTTACGTTAAAGGTCAACATATTCAATGCATCAAACTTTTTGACAAAACTTTAGCAGTTGATGCTCTTTATATGTTCTTCTGGCCTCTAAAAATTCTATTTTTTGCCAATAATTAAAGGTCAGACTGTTGTAGCTTTAACGTTCTGAGGTCCTACAATCTTAAAATGTCTTAAAGTGACGTCTAACATCCTGTTCTGACTCTTTACGCTGATGGTTCCAGAGGGAGAGCTGTGATTAAAGGTCAAACTGTGCAAGACTTTCGCCTCTTGTTGCTAATAGTCGTGTCCTTGGTGCTCGCTGGCTGTTTATTGGAGAAATTATAAAGCAAATATCACTGCAATTTTCTACGTGCCGGATAGAAATACACGTAATAACATTTTTTTGCTCATTGTTATGCCAACTATGTACTATAAGTTCTTGTAAATGTTTTTAAAAGATGTTTTACAAGAAATATAGCAAAAATCCAAAAAAGCTTCGATGTCTTTGGATACTTATGTTGAATCTTATCTGTGAAAATGGATTTCTGCATTACGAAAACGTTAAACACTCTGATTTTATGCATAAGTAGAACAGTTATACAGCACAGAATTCCTGAGTTATTAATAAATACATGAATGTCTTTTCACAGGTGTACCACTCTGAGCTGCATCTCACCACCTGCTTTCAGCCGGTCAACGGACGCATCCAGCTCCAGGTCCTCGCCGCCCAAAACCTCCCAGCGTCCTCCTCACCGCTCACCCAGGGTAAGCGTTTCTGCATTTGGAAAGTCTGAACACTAAAAACCAGCAACTGTGATTCTCACGTTGGTTGCTACTACCCCTCCGCTGCAGTGTTCTTCGTCAAAGTGGAGATGCACCAGCTGGGGCAGGTGGCGATGAAGAAGAAGACCCGGGTGCTGAAGGCCTCGGGGGGTCAGTGTCAGTGGGCTGAGACGTTTCACTTCCTGCTGGCGTCTTTAGACCACGCCTGCTCACTGACGGTCAAACTCTACAGCCGCAGCTCAGTCAGGAGGAAACAGTGTCTCGGCCAGGTGAGTCCTGAGCCATTACAGCGTCATCGGTCTGTTCTTGTTGTGTTATTGTGATGTGTTTTTGTTGTCTGACGGAGGCTGTTCGATCCTGCTAACATGATGACAGTTTATTCATAAACAAAGCTCCATGAAGTCCATTTAGGAGTAGTGATGGAGCTTCTGAGTAAGTTTTCATGAAATTTTAGATGATTGAATTTCTGTTTTGTCAGCACGTTAAAGGGATCATGTGGAGGTTATCCACACAAATGAATGTGTTTTACAGTCAAGCCAAACACGTAATTCACGTAATGCTGATTAAGACTATCAGCACTAATTAACTCTCTGTGTATTGCCCACTATACTGGAGTTTGAACTGTAGCGCCTGTGGCAACCTTCCAACAATTTTGTGTCTGTAGCATCCTGAATGTAAAAATGTATCGGCATGTCCACAGCCGAAGTCACAGATCAGTGCCAGTTATTACATGTTTTAACTAATTGGTATCAGCAGCTCTTTATCCTCAATCTTTTGTTTACATCCACTGTCATATAGACGTCGGAAAAGATGAGCTCACCTTGGGGTGGGACACGTTGCGTAACTTGCGTTGGCTTTGGCTGGAGGGTGTTAAGTGTCACAGAAGGCTTTTTGTGTTGCTCATTACTAAGCACACTCCTACAATGCTCTCTGGTTTTCCAACATGGAATTAAATAGCACCTATTTGATACTGCAATAACAGGTACTATGGCTGATTTACAACACATTTTTAGTCATGCATGTTGAGAATTTAGGTTTTCGCTGTCTTTGGAGCTTTGCAACAGCATTTGTGATCACCTACATAACATCAAGGAACACCATGGATGCAGAAATTCGGTTTTTCTTTATGCATCGAAGCACCAGTCAGTTGTTAAGCATATACTCTGGACTGATTGTAGTAACTTTGAGGTGCTTGAAGTGTTTTAAATAGGAAAATGTTATCAGATTGAGACTTGGTATCAGCAGGCCCTAGTAATAAATGACTCAGGTCAGATCTGGTTGAAGAACACTTGATTGTGACAAAAATATATCAAGAAAAGACTGAACAGCGGCCGCTTTGGTTAGCGTGGTGATTACAGGTGCAGTGGACGTAGCTACCGTGACGTCACCCGTTGGTTTCTGCGCTGAGAAAATGAAGCCAGGGTTTTGCTACTTCCTGGTTGACATCTTGGATTTTTGGAGCCAAAATCGTCGGAGGGGGGCGGAGCCATAGAGGCAGCGATTGGTCAGACGGACTGAGAGGCGGGCCCTCTCTGCCCGCCCACATTTACCGCCTTCTGCTCACTTCGTCTGCATCGTCGCTGCCGACTGTCAATCAAGCCAGCCACGCCCCAAAATGTTGACGATTTTTTAAAAATTCAGTATTGATTTATTTTCAGATTGGCCACCTGATCTCTGGATTTGACCATGAAAACTAATAAGAAAAAAATCCTGAGCTGTAGGAATGCAGTATTTCATGATCTGTGATCACTTCTTTTCCAATTCAAGTCTATGGGAGCCAGGGCTTTTTGGAGCCAGCAACTAGCGGACGTAGTGATATTGCAGGTTTTTGACACTTCCGGGTTGGCTTCATTTTTCAGGGCCGGTTGCTACGTCCATCTTTTATACAGTCTATGGATAAACCCAAAAAAAGATTTATCTGTGACATGTTAAAACATGCAAAAAACTGCAACGTCAGCTTCTGGTCAGACCAGACTACATAAGGCTACAGCAGCAAAGCGCCCTGAGTGGGTTGTACTGGGTGGGAGTGTGTTTCATTGCGCATTATTTCATCCTTTCTTTTCCAAGAGGACGACATCGTTTCTTCCTCAAAAGGTGCATATTATTCCTGTTAAAATTTCAGTTCAACTCTCATGTCCATGGACAAAGATGCTCAGATTTTGACTTGAGAAAAAAGTACTTTTAGGTTGCAGCTAACTAAGCAATCTCTGCGTTTGCTTCAGGTGCAGCTGGGATTCGACAGCCCCGTCCCTGAAGCTGTGGATCAGTGGAAGGACACGATGGCTCACCCAGAGAAAGTGGTGGCAGCGTGGCACAGATTGAGCACCTCCTAAACCTCTCCTCCACCACCTCCTCTTCACACACTGCTGACGTAGCGCTCTGTTGCTGCAGGTCTGGACTGCTTGCTTTTCCAGTCGAGCGTCCTGAACGCCGACCGTCAGCTCAGACGGACCGTAAACGGCTGCACGTGCCCTGGATCAGACACTTCAGGTGTTCGCTTGTAAATACCATCGGGGTGTTGAACAAAGTGTAGCTGCTGGAAAAGGCTTTTTTGGTGTTTAGACTAAATGAGGGGTTTTTCTTTAAAAAACTGTAAAATATTTGCTTAACTAACTTAACTTAGTTGTTTAAAATGTTGTTTCCTGTGAGTGTGTCACTGCTGTTTGGTGAAAACCTCGTCACTCTGTTTCAGCTGGATAGAAAGTTAAAGGCAGAAAATAGTGGCAATGAAGTCGTTTTAGAAACTTCATGTTATTGGTGTGTAAATAGGATCCATTTTAAAGGATAAAATGGTGATTTTCTGTATTTTTCTTGTAGTTAACATTCTCAGTACTCACCCACAGACACAAATCTATAAAAATAGGTCACAAAGATTTAGATAGTTCTTTTATATTTATATTTATATATATTTACAAGGCTAAGGAGGCTCTTTAAACAGCTGGACATTGTAGTTTTGTTTTTTGGCAAACACCACATAAACAGGAGTAAATGGTATAATTTTGAAGACCTTTTTATTTTGTAGGTGAATCTCTACACACCTAAAACAAAGACTTTTGCTGACCTTTAATTTGAAAATCCTGGGGACGCATTTTAAACTGGACGGACAGAAACTGAGAATTTTTCGAATTCTGTCTTAGGAACACTTTTTTTCTTTTTGATTGGCTGCTTTAATAATGTAGGAGGACTCACAAGTGCAACAGTGTGCTTCATTAATGTGCTTTAAAGTGAAAATCTAGGATGTTTTTTTACCTTAACATGATGTTTTTATTTGCTAGAAGACACGTCATGAGGGAAAAAACCACCATAATCGGGTATTTCCACCTTAAAACTACAGCGTACCAAAGACAATCTCAAAAACATGGATTCAGACCTTCAAGTTTTCATATTTAACATACTGAAGGAGCCAATCCTTACCATTTTGTAGTGCAGAGTAGTTTTAACAGAGCTGTGTTCGAGCTCGTGTGCAAAGACTTCAGAGATTTGCACGTTCCAGAGGAAGCAAAACTTATATTTAAGTCATTTTCAAGCAGGAATGGAGTATTTTCATGGAAAAACTTGCTATAAATAAGCAACTTTGATGCACAGAGTTGAGTTTTTAGGGTTTTAATCAACAGAAAAGCACAAAAATTCACTCATATTTATCCTTTAATTATCTAAAAAGTGAAGGTTTTCCCTTCCTCCTAATTTATCTTCATAGGATGTCATGTTACTGAACAATGCAGCAGCTTTGGCTTTTGATAAAAGCACTTTAATTGTTTTTTTAAATGTATTTAATGTTGAAAGTTTTTCTGTGATTAAAGTAGGTGTTGTTTGCTAAGCTGTTGTGTGTTTATTGAAAGCGTGCTAATGGAAAATGACTGTTGCTGTCGCAAACCACAATTCAACAAGGATCTCTGATACAGCAGGAATTTAATTTAGAAAACAAACGATGCCTGACCTCGTTATTAAGCGCAAACGTGGAGAGAAAAGAGGCCAAAGTCTTCCTCCACGGTAAACACAGTGTGCAGCTCTTGTAAAACAGGTCAACAACCATAAAGCACTGTGGCACTTTTTATTGAAGAAATCTGAAGGCAAACAGTGTTCCTCCTCCTCCTCCTCCTCCTCCTCCTCACTCTGAAGCATCCTGTTTTTTCCATTTCATTGTTTATTATAAAGCAATTTAAAGTCACGACCGTGTGTGGCGAGTTTCACCCTCAGCTTCTGAAGAGCGATGATGGAAAATAGCATTTGTTGTTTGGAGAAGAACACTTTCTTGTCTGCTTTATGATCGTTTCTTGTCACAGTTTCGCCGTTTGTCATCTTTTTGTGGCCCTTCTGTCTCACTCTGAGCTCATTTTGTGTCACTTCTGGGTCACTTTGTGTCTCATTTTGCTTGTTTTTTTTTGCTTCACTTTGTATATTTTTGTTGCTTTTCTCTCTTTTTGGGGTCATTTTGTGTCACATTCACTCACTTTATGTCTCTGAGGTTATGTAGTGTTTAATTGAGATCATTTTGTGTCGTATTTTTCAAACAGTTTGTGTCTCTTTCTGTTAATTTGCATTTTGTTATGATCGATTTTATACATTTTCGTAATTTCCTATGTCTTTGTATTCATTCTGTCACTGTGTCCCAATTTGCTTGTTTGTTTTTACCTCATTTTGGACAGTTTGCAGCTTTTTCTTGCCTTTCTCTGTTTTTGGGGTCATTTTGTGTCACTTTTTCTTTTTTTTTTTTTACTTTGTGTGTCTTTAAGGTGATATTGTGTCTAATTTAGGCTATTTTTGATCTGTTTTGTGTCATATTTGAACCTGTTTGTGTCTGGTTGATTTTGTACCGTTTTTGTAATGTTGCATCTCTTGGTGGCCGTTTTATGTCCGTTGTGTTTCTCTGAGGTCATTTTGTGTCACATTTGTGTTACATCCTGTCTCATTTTGCTTGTTTTTTTTTGTTTCATTTTGGACATTTTGCAGCTTTTTGTTGCCTTTCTCTCCTTTTGGGGTCATTTTGTGTCACATTTGCTTAACTTTGTGACTCTTTAAGGTTAGACAGTGTGTAATTGAGATTATTTTTATCATTTTTGTTTCATATTTGAACCAGTTTGTGTCTCTTTTTTGCTGTGTTTTGCATCTTTTTCTGGTCTTTCTCTCTTTTTGGGGTCATTCTGTGTCACATTTTAGTTTCTATTGATCTCATTTGTGGCACATTTGGGACATTCTGTGTGTGTGTTTGTGGTCATTTTGCATCTCGTTATGGTTGATTTGGTATCACTCTGGTTGTTTCACGTCTCTTTGAAGCCATTCTGTTTTGTTCTGAGGTCATTTGCGTCACATTTGTGTTACTTTGTGTCTCATTTTGCTTGTTTTTATGCCTCAATTTGGACATTTTGCAGCTTTTTGTTTCCTTTCTCTCATTTTGGGGTCATTTTGTGTCACAATTGCTTTACTTTATGTCTCTTTAAGGTTATATACTGTCTAATTAAGATCATTTTGTGTCATATTTGGACCAGTTTGTGTCTCTTTATGGTAATTTAGCATTTTTTTCTGGTGGATTTTGTACCATTTTGTGGCTTATCTATGTCCATTCTGTTTCTTTCAGTCATATCTTGTGTCTCACTGATCTCATTTGTGGCACATTTCGGACATTTTGTGTGTGTTTGTGGTCGTTTTGCATGTTGTTAACGCTGATTTTGTACCACTCTGGTTATTTCGCATCTCTTTATAGCCATTCTGCTTTTCTCTGAGGTCATTTTTGCATTATTCTGTGTCTTATTTTGGTTGTTTTGCATCTATTTTTGTTGCCTTTTGTGTCACATTTGCTTTACTTTGTGTGTCTTTGAGGTTATATAGTGTCTAATTTAGGTCTTTGTTTCTCTCTTTTGTGTCTTGTTTTGGTGGTTTATTGTCACATTTTAGTCATTTTGCATCTCATTCTATGTCTCTGAGGATACAAGTGTCTCAGTTTGTGTCTCTTTGTGGTAAGTTTGCATTTTGTTATGATCCATTTTTGTTGTTGTCATACCTCCCTGGTATTTTCACTTCTCTTTGTTGCCATTCTGTCTCTCTGAGGTCATTTTGCGTCACATTGTTTTATATCCAACAAGAACCATACAAACTGTTGATCACAAGCAGCATGGGAAACCTGGAAGCTTTTACTTCCTAGAAAGGAAAGCTTTGGGGGGATTTTGCATTTCTGGTAATGAATTCTGAATGTTTTGTTTTTTTTACATTTGGGGGGAAAAAAACAGGTTTATGATCTCAAATGAGAATCCTGTGGCCATTTCAGTGCAGTAAAACGTGAGACCGACCGACCGACCAGCGAGGCGCTCTGTGTAACCAGCTGTGGACGTCGACACTCAAACACACCCAGCGAACAATAAGTCTGTGGACCAAGAAAACAGAGTCGGCCGAATGTTTGCGTTTTCAGAGTGTGTGACCAGGACAACCAGCTGCCTGCGTCACAAGCCGTCATATCCTGGCGTGCCGTAACACCATCGTCTCCTTTTTTTTATTTGCCGTAATGTAATGTTTGATTTATGGTTAATGTTACACAGAGGGCATTCCAGACACACCTTCTGCTCTCATCGCATAGAAAACATGTTTGACTCTGACTCAGGAGAGGTGCTCGAGTCTGAAGGAGCAGGATTTGGGGTTATTGTTTCCTCTGTGTGCTCAACAGATTCCAGTTTTCTCTTGGCAGCATGCTTGTGTGTGCAGGTTTCCTCACCTGGGAGACACAACGCAGAGTTTACAGGAATCCTGCAGCTCCTCTGAAACAACTATGGTGCTTTTTCATCAAAACAAGCTCATTCAAACACACCGAAAAACAAACGGAGCAAAATCAAACTTACTTAAATGGAAAAATAGCAAGAAAACTGCAAGAACTCTGCAGAAAATTTTGGCTTTTCAACTGTCGTAACTGTGTTTCTGAGTTGTTTCTCAACATTTCTGCACTACAATAGACCTTTTTCACTGCAGATATTCTGAACTTTTGCATCAGAAAAAGCACAGGAGGAATTAAAAATGTTAATAATGGTTCAGTTCTACTTAAAGTGGATTCATAAAGGGGAGAGAAAGTAAAACACACAGGAGAAAGACACCCAGACTGAATGGCACACACATGACATTTATACTTGTTTTGTGTCTCCAGATGTGCATCCTGGAGATGTTATTTGTCATTTTGCTTCACTTTGTGATCATTTTTTGTCACATTTTTAAACATTTTGCATCTTTTTATAGCCACTCTCTTTCTCTGGGTCATATTTAGTGTCTTGATTTAGTTGTTATTCATCTCTATGTATCACATATTGGTTGTTTTGTGTCTTTTTGTGTCTCTCTTAAGGTCGTTTTGGGTCACATTTGCTTTACTTTGTGTCTCATTTTGCTTGTTTTAGCCTCATTTCGGTCGTTTTGCTTCTTTTTGTTGCTTTTCTCTCTTTTTGAAGTCATTTTGTGTCACATTCGCTTTATTTTCTGTTTCATTTTGGTTATTTATTATCACACATTGGTCATTTGCAGCCATTATACTTCTCTTAACGGCAATCTTGTGTCTCGTTCTAGTTGTTTTCAGCCCTTGTGTGTCATATTTAGAACAGCTCGTATCTCCTTGTGGTAATTTTACATCTGTTGTGGTGGATTTTGTACAATTCTGGTACATTTGCATCTCTTTGAAGCTTTTCTTTTCTCTGACATCACTGTGTGTCACATTTAGGTTATTTTGTCTCATTGTGGCTGTTTTTTGCACAACTTTGGTATTTGGCATCTTTTTGCTGCCATTTTCTGTCTTTTTGAGGTCATTTTGTGTCATATTTGTTTTATTTTGTGTCTATTTTGGTAGTTTATGATCACATTTTTGTTATTTTGCACGTCTTTGTAGTTGTTCTATGTCTCTTCAAGGTTATTTAGTGCTTTATTTTGGTTATTTTTGATCCAGTTAATCTTTTTGACAAACTAGTAAAAATATTTGAAAGTATATTTCTACTCTGTCACAAATCATTGAATGTAAATTTTAAAATAACTAAATAAATAAATAAAATTTCGTCCATTTAAAACTAAATCCACAACACAAAAATGTCCAAAAAGCAAAAGAGTCCGACTATTTTCTGAAGTGACTCTATGATACCACTGCAGTCATAACTTTTTAACACTTACATATGTCTCTTAAATTCATAGAACATTTTTAAAACTGCATTTCATATGTAGATATCAGATATTAAAACCAAGTCTGGTTTAAAAACGTGCTTTCAAAATTGAGTTTATTATTATTATTATTACTCTTTTTCTCTTTAAAGTGACCCACTTATAAAGTGGCCCATATTTTCAACAGCACAAAATAATTTAAAAAAAGAAACCAAGAATGATGGAATAAGTTATTGCAGAGGCTGAAAAGATGCAGGAATTGTTTTTAGTCATTTAGAAAGAACTGCAGCCTCGCATCACTGACTCTTTCTTTTGTAAGAAGCAGGAACCAGAAAAAGGGAGATGAAGCTGAGCATCATGTTCAGCGGAGACACAGATGTTGCAGGAGCAGAAGAATCTGTAACAATGCTGTTTTGTTAGCTGGGTTTTTGTGCACTTTGCATGAAAAATGTTAAGGAGACTTCCGCTGTCCTCCTGTTGGACACAGCTGCTGCAGAGAAGAGTTGGTTCATCAAAATAGGCATAAAGATCTCTGGAGATGTGTCCTACGCTTTCATTTCCAGGATTTTACTTCTTCACATGCCTAAGTTGATGGAGAATGAAGCTATTGTTGAGTGGAGGCATTTCAGCCAAAACAGCCTCATCCAGTCTGTGAAGGAGTCAGAGCGCCCTCTTGTGTTAATGGGTAGAAAATGCAGCATTGAATCCACACAGTGCTGAGAAAAGGTGTAAATGTGGGCGTAAATGTGGGCGTGATGCATTTACACTCAAGACCTGAGCAGGCAGGAACAAGCAGAGCTCAGTTGCTGAGATCACACTGAAGAGAATGGAGTCAGACAAGAAAATCACTATTCTGAGGGAAGGATTCATGGTGAAGAGGGTGAGACGTTTATTACTGTAAAATATTGAGTCAGTGTGTGTCTTGTTAAGAGGGATGTAAGGACAGGACCTTTGGAACAGAAAAAAAAGTATATTTCTAAGTATATCTGTGCCTGAATCTATTCAACTTTGCCTGTTTTTGGGACTTTGGACATGAACACAGGAAGGAGGTTAAAGTTAAGCTGGAGAACTTGTCATAAAAGTTAATAATAAAATGAAAAAGAAAAAAAAAGTCATTTTACTGAATTGTTCAGTCTTTTATATTTGCAAAATAGTAAAAAAAAATTACATAGACTGTGAATATACATGTTTAATGTAATATAACATTAAAAAATGTATGTAAAGTAACATGTAAAAAATGCTATTGTACTGTATGTATTATCTAAAGTTAGCTGTTTATTGTTGTAATTAGAATTGTATCATCATCATTTAATAACTGTGGTTTTACTTTCTTTTTTTAAACATGTAAATCTGTTCATTTTATACTTTTTAAGTGTTAAATATCTGTTAGATATTTTTTGGTAGTTACATTTAGAAGCTCACCCTACGCTGGATTTAATCTATATTTTTTATTCTTATGACATAGTTTTTTTTCTGGGGGAAGTTTTGGGTGCTTGAGTTGCTGGATTTTGCAGTTTTATATATTATTAATACATAGTTCGTGACTCCTACAAGGACTGACACTGTACTGAAAGACTTCTGAATCGCTGCTATTGTGAATGCTGAGGAGAGGATGCTACTCTTCAGTCTGTGCTGTTTTGATTCTTGTTAATCCGATTTATGTTTATTTGCTTGTTTATTTGTGCTTAAAACATGTATGTACAATAGAAAATAAAGCCAGATAGCGAATAGCAATAAAAAAGTTCATCTCTTCCTGTGACATCTTTGTGTTGACAGGGTCACGTTGTTCACAACTGGAAGGCTCGCTGGTTTGTTCTGACGCCAGACAAGCTGCTTTATTACAAATACGATGGAAGCAGAAGAGACTCGTGTCAGAGAGGAAAAATCCTGCTGAAGGACTGCGTGATAACTTGTCCTTTCTTGGAATTTGAAAATCGACCGGTGAGTCATTTTTATGCTGACAATGAAGATGTTGAGAAGCACTGATGCTGTTTGTCACTGAGTGATTACTGAGTGCTCCTGTCATAGCATGGAAGTGTAACTGTTCAGAGCATTTCAGTAGAGACATCTGCACTTTTCTTTATATTAAAAGCTTTGTTGGGGCCAAATTATGGCATAAACTTTAATGTTAAAGGTGAAAAAGTAGCAAACTATTAACTAACAGCAAAAATTCTTCTCCAAACTAAGTGATAAAATCTTTTATAAAGCAAAATATACACCACATAGGCCTGAAATGTACAAGTACAGATAAATACTGAGGACATTTTTAATCGCTGTTTCCCTTTGTTTCCATTTTATTGATGGAAACCACAGTGCAGGTGTGTCTCCAGCAGCTCCACACCTCACTGATGAGAAAATGCGTTGCCTCAGGTTTCTGCTTTGTCCAGACCTGAACTTTAGAGAACAATTTGTAATTTTGCAAGTTTACTGGCACCAACAGGAGTCAACTTCTCCTTTCTGTGTTTTTTGACTAGTTGGTGTTCAAGCTGCAGACAAAGCACGGCGTGAATCACTTCTTGGAGGCCTGTTCCCGAGAGGAGAGGGACGAGTGGGCTGCTGAGATCACTGCTGAGGTCAACAAGCTGCAGACGGGCGATGGTGGGAAGGTGACGGACCAGCAAGACCCCGACGGTTCCCAGTTACACAACATCAACCTGAGGTAAACCCGGCTGCCTCCCATGGATTTACCACAAATTCTCACTGTCTCGCCCTGTTTTAATCACACTGTGTTTATGTTTCTAATTGTCTCAGCTTCTGCTTTTGTCTCCTTACAGCAAAGTGTTGGACTCCATGTATGACGTCCACAGCGGCATCAAGATGAGCAACCACGTGGAGCAGGGCAGCACCTACAGCAACTGCTTCTCAGGTGAGCCTCTGAAATATCAATAGTCTGAGCTTTAATATGCTGCAAGACATTTGAAAGGAATCATATTGATCACTTACAAGAACACAGAATTAGAGTCCAGCTAGTTTGTGGTAATTCCTGCAGAGCTGATACTCATTAGACCGTCCATATAAGTGCAATATATAAACCACGACTGCTTTATACAAGTAACCTGCAGTAAATTATGATCCATCTTTAGCAACTGTTGTAACTTAAGTAATGTTTCAGTTGCATGACTGACAAGGCAAGAAAAGTGTATTTGTATAGAAGCATCCAAAGTTCTGTACATATTAGAAAGAAATGTGTAAAGGACAACGTTTAAAGATGCAATAAAGAGCGAAAGAATGATAAAAATTGGATGCAAATACACTTTATGTATGGTAGTGTTTTTAAACTTACACTTGAGCCATCATAAGAAAATAAAATTTCATACATTATTTATTGATTTAAAGTGAATTTGCATTATAACCGGTTGTATAAATTGTATGTCTGTCTACACTGTAAAAGAAAATCTGTAATGTTATTATTTCTTTTGATTTTACTGATTTTTCTTACATTTTTACATTAAAAAATATATAAAATATATATTTTTTAAATTACATAGGCAGAAAGTGAATGTGCATCTCTAATGTAAAATCATATTAAATTGTAGGTGTGAAAATTTAAATACAAAAAATGATTTTTTTGACATGTCAAGACAATTAAAATACATTCATAAAATTATGGTAATTTCACAAATATTTATTCAGTAGGCAAAAAAAGTTAAATTCAAGCTCATGATTGTAAATATATTTCTAAAATTAGACACTCTGGTGGCAATTAACAGAAAAATATGTTTTGTTTCTGTAATTTCTGTAAAAGGCCAAAAAAAAAAACAAAAAACAAAACAAAACATAATCTAATTTATAAATAATGCAAGAAAATATATTTCAATTCTGGAAAATTAATTCATTTTTTCTTTCTTTCTTTCTTTCTTTCTTTAAAAAAATGAAATTAGTGTTTCCATTAAGTTAAATATTAAGGCACCCTCAGCTGACAGAACATTTCTCCTTTTTTTTCTTCTTTTTTCTTCTTGCTGCATATCTTATGAGTCATACATCCAAAAGGCAAATCAATTTCATTTATTATAAAAATATACTGTTTAACTCGTATGACACGTCTGCTGATCAAAGACAAAGCAACACAGTGCCTCAGCTGCTGGAATATTAACATTTTCTTTCCCTTTCTTCAGTCTACGTGTCTGCCTTCATTAGATAAAGCTGTGTGTGATGACTGTTTGTGCTCCCTGCAGGCTCAGCGGTGGTGGACTGGCTGGTGTTCATGCAGCTCGCTCTGACCCGTGTGGAGGCCGTGACGTTGGCCTCGGCTCTGCTGGAGGAAGGTTTCTTGAGAACCGTCGGCCTGAAGAGCGTCGCTGCTCTCCGGACGGCAGGCCTCAGCGAGCAGTTCATGGACGACTCCACTGCTCTCTACAGCTTTGTATGTTCCACTGAATACATCAGCCTTTTGAATAACACCACACTCAGAATATCTACACATAGCCCACAGATTCTCAGAGCTGATTCAGTTACTGCATTGATCTGAGACAGGAGACGTCAGGATGGAGGTCTGCTGGTTTATTGCATGTTTGTTCTCCATCGCAGTCTGACAGTCTGAAGAAAAGAGGCAGCGTGAAGGCAGAGACGTCGCTGTCTGCAGTGGAGCTCAGTGGAGCTGTGATGAAGAGAGGATTCCTGCTCAAACAGGTGAACACACACTGCATCAGCAGAAAATGATGAACGTATTCTTAACCAGCAATTTTAGGAAAGAAACTTGTCCTGTTGAACATTTGAAAAAAACTTTTAGATCATATTTCATGGTTACATTGGATAATCAATAATTTGATATGAGTTTTTTTTAGGTTACTTATAAGCCATTGATAACAACAACTTGGGGTTGCCAGGTTGAGAAAAGCTTTTAACTTAGTTAGTTTTAGTTTAGTCAGTTTAGTTTTTTCACTGCACAATTGCTGTGGGAAGAAGAATTCACCATGACAATTATAAAATCAAACTATGTTAAATACATCCTTAACTTTGTTGTATGTATTTTTTTTTGGTTTATTTTGCAAATTAATTTCACTTAAAGTCCAAGTGAAAGGAGGTGGACAGACAGTCTTTAATCATAACTGTATTGTATGTTGTTTTTAGTGTCAAACAGACAAGTACTGGTGCTGCAATGATAATTATTTACATTATTATTATGTGTAACATGACAAGAATACTTCACATTTCAAATATTACAGTTATCATCATTGCTAATATATTGTATGGTATAGTATATTGCAGCACCTTCAATTAGACGTTTTCAACACTTATTTTCTTGGAAAGTGTTGCAAAGAAGCTCGACCAAAATCCATTTATTTACAACTTATTACAATTTAATGACAGTAGATGAATGAATGCAGTAATTATAGTGAACGTGATGGTGTAACAAAGACAGAAACCCGCTGCTAAATGGATGACTAACATTTATAAATGCAATACCAGCCGAAGAGACTTTTCACAACCTGGCAACCCCAAACTTGTTCATAACAACATTGTGTCAGTGCTCTATAAGGCTTATCGAAGGCTTTATTAACTACTGATAAAGGTGTTTACTATAAGTTAGAAATTATAGTGGTGTAGTTTTAAATTTTTACCATTTTTGGCGTCATTTGTTCATATTTGGATGAATTAGTCAAATCAACGTTTGTCTAATCTTCAAACAGGGACACCGACGGAAGAACTGGAAGGTGCGACTGTTCGTGCTGCGTTCAGAACCTGCATTCCTTCACTATTATGACCCCACCTCGGTGAGTTCACAGACAGCGTTACAAAGTGCAGGAACATAAAATAAATAAATAAAATAAAACTATTAATGCTTAACTTTATGACAAGCTGAATGAAACCTTAAATCAGCTGGGTTTTGTTTGCCTGTACGTCCAGCTGTGACTGTGAAGCTGCTCTTACACACCATCCTCAGTAATTCCTCCTCATGTCTGATCCACTTCCTGTCTTTCGTCACCTGTCAGGATGACATCAGCCCAGTGGGCGGCTTCTCGCTGCGAGGATGTCTGGTGTCGTCTCTGGATGATAACGGAGTTCCCTCAGGTGAGTCACCGTCTCAGACTCCAGGAACTCTTGAGAAACTTCTGCATTTATAATGTCAGCTTTTCTGTTACATAATCAGAAGATAAACAGCAGACATCTAAGTGTACAATAAGTCCTCTATTGATCCTATGAGTAAGATCCAAAGCCTGATCTTCCCCATGTTGTCTAAGAACTCCTCGATTATGACGAACACATGCCAGTACGTAACCAGATGTTTAGGACAAATAAAATACTGAGAACAATGTGCAGAGACCAACAAAAGTATCATCATGGGCAGATTATGAAAGAAGGATACAGATGTTTAAAAGCCTTCACTTATCCCAACACACCCAGATTGAAGCCTGCAGAAATGATGACACATTGTCTTTATGGTCCTTTTGTTGTTCCATTTTGCTAATTTTATGCCTACTGTTGTTTGTTTTGTGTCTTTTATTGGCCATTTTGATTCTCTTTAGGGTCGTTTTTATCCCATTGAGGTCATTTTGTGTTTGTATCTTTAATTTGGCGTAACATATTGATAATGTTGTGTCTCTTTGTGGTCATTTTGTGTCATGGTATTTTTCGTTTTTGCCCCATCTTGGTGTCACAGTTTGATTATATTACAGATTTGATTTTATTTGTCGTTCATTGCATTTTATTTATTTTTTGTCCCATATTATGAATTTTATGTCTCTTTGAGGTAATTTTTCATCTTTCTGTGGTTGTTTTTGTCCAGTTTTGATCTTTGTTTTTATTGTCTTGCATCTCTTTGTGGTTCTTTCATTTAATACGGGTTGCTTTGGATCATATTTTGCTCGCTTCGTGTCTCTTTGTTGCCATTCTGTGTGTCTTCGAGGTCATTTTGTGTTACATTTAGTCTCTTTTTTGGTTATTTTGCATCTCTTTCATGTCACATTTTGTTTGTTTTGTGTCTGCTTCTGGGATATATATTATAACTATAGGGAAAGAGCCATGGGCCCCCTGATTAGGGTGTGCTCAATAGGCCCATTCAGTAATTTGTCCACGTGCATTGTGAGTTTTGGGGCTTTTATTGGGGTTTTGTACAGTAACTAACTGTAACAGCAGACTTCAGAGCTTCCCTGTCATCCACTCACAGACCTGCATGTCCAATATTTCTGCTCTAATCTGACATTAGTCCATCTAGTGCCGGTTTACTATGTCAATCCTGACACAGATAAACTGTATTGACTGTAATTTCTCCTCCCTTGCAGGTGTGAAAGGCAACATTCAAGGCAACCTGTTTAAAATCATCACTCAGTCGGACACACATTACTTCATCCAGGCTCCGAGTCACCAGGACAAGATGGACTGGATCGATGCAATCAGGGAGCAAACATAGAGCCGCCGGTTCCACTTAAAACCACATCTTGTTCTTTTAATCTGCTATGAAGAAGATTGAATCTAAACATTCTGTGAATGTGCTGTAGCAGTAGAGTAGATGGTTCGTAACATTTCTGTTCATTTGTCTCTGAAATTTTGGCACATTTAGTCTGATTATTGTTTATTTTAGAGTTTGTAAAGGCCAACAGTTGTAGCAGTTCATCTTGTAGTCATTCTGTTTAAGTTGATATTTTTGTTTAACAGATTATTTAAAAAATAATCATTTGGACTATAATTCAAATGGTGAATTTTATGTACTTGGTTGTAATTTCTATGTAATTCTTATTTTTTTTTGCTCCTAATTCTGGGAGAAATATTGTCTTCTGTATTTTACTACCACTACTTTTCTTTTTCCTTTATTTTTTTGAATTTTTATTTGACAGCTGTAGTTACCTCACACAACATGTGATAAACCTACAACATACCAAACACAATTAGGGTATGAATCAGTGGTTCCCAACATTGTTGGCTTGTGACCCATTACAACAAACTTTTCAGAGGTCTGTGAGAGCCACATCTCATCTAAACATCTCAGATGATTTCGCTTGGCCCAAACTGGAAAAATACTCCAATATTTTCTTTCTTTCTTTCCCAAACCTTTTAATAATCTCATGACCACACAGATAAATAAATACATTCAAACAAATGCATATTGCAGATGTTACTTTTACTTGTAGTGTGCAGGTCTTGCACACTGCGATGATTAATCCTTCTTCTTCATTATTCCATTTACTTCATGGAAAGCACCAGTTCCCCAGAGCATGATGGTGCCACCGCCATGCCTGATTGTAAGTTTGGTGTTCTTTGTGTTAAAGGGCTCACCTTCTTTCCAAACATATTTCTGGTCATTGTGGCTACATTTTTGTTTCATCTGACAGCAGAACTTTCCTCTAGAAGGCCTTTTCTTTGTGCAGCAACAAACTTAAATCGAGCCTTAAGGTGCGATTCCTGGAGGGAGAATCTATTCACGTCTTGCATGGCGGCCTCTAAAACACTGTGAACACTGACAGCTGTGTTCCAGCAGCTCTTAATTCATGCATAGCTGCTTTTTGGTGATTCTTGGTTGACTCTTGACCATCCTGACTAGTTATCTCTTGGCAGCAGGTGATGGTTGTTTTCTTCCTGGTCGTGGCAGTGACACAACTGTACCATGCACTTTATAGTTACAAACAGTTGTTTGCACAGATGATTTTGTGATCTTTAGCTACTTTAAAATGGCTAAAAGGGATTTTCTTGACTTGTTCAAGTTAAGGATTTGCTTTTTCAGATTTCTGCTGAGCTCTTCTGACTTCCCCACTTTAATGTTTGTGGCTGAGTCTAATGAGTGGAACTAATGGGTCCTATTTAAATTGGTTCAAAGGAGTCAGCAGTGAGAAATTAAAAGGACATGCCACGAAGAAAATTTGATTAACACAACTTTCTCCATCACCCAAACTTATAATTCCAGTTGCTGTATGTATCTTTGTGACTCAGCATTTTGTCATATTTCCAGAAGACCTAAAATAAATCTATAAAAGCACAGAAATACACGATTGTTTTTTGTGCCATGATGCATGTGTTTGAATCATTCCACCATAGAAAAGGTTATAGAAAAGGAAAGTCAGGACTGCCATGACATACATGGTCTCTACAAGAGTATGCAAACTTTTGTTCACAGCTGCATATATGTAATTTAACACAACATGAGCTTTACTGGATTTCCATTGTAGAGGGTTTAAATCAGCTCCAATGTGATGATTAAAACAAAACTGTCTCAAAACCATAAATTAAACTTTTCCAACCCTAAAGGGTGGAATTTTTTCATGTGGTACTTCTACTTTAACAAAAGGTCTCTCAGAGGAAGCACAGTGCAAGTAGAGACTAGAAAAGCCTCTGGAGGTATTCGTCCCAATCGTCAAACTTTATTTCAGTCTGGCTGTTTAGCGGCGCTCCCAGCAACCACAGCCCGACACTCCCACTGTGCAAGCTGAGTCGAGCCTTTATCTGAGTGACTCAGTCTGAGCTGGTGTTGTTTTACAGTCTGCTTCCAGGGAAATCATGAGTGACACAATCAGCCAGCGATATACGACGCTGTGGAAGTGGGTTCTGGGGCGAGTCCAAGCACTGTTTGTGGCTTAATTCAGTTAATCTGCCTCTCTCTGTGGGCGCCTGTATTTAGTTTTGTGTCTCTTTGTGGTCGTTTTGCATCTCTTTGTGATAGTTTTTGTCCCATTGTGGTTAAGTTGTTGCTAATTTTGATGCTCTGTGGGCATTTGCATTTAATTTTGGTCGCTTTGTGCCACATATTATTAATTTTCTGTCTCTTTGTGGTCATTTTGCATCTCTTTTGATATTTTTTGCGCCATTTTGGTCATTTTGTTGCATCTTTTGATGGTTCGTGGGCACATATTGTTAATTATATGTCTCTTTGTGGTCATTCTGCATCACTGTATGGTTGTTTTTGTGCCACTTTAGTCATTTTGATCTTTTTGCATCTCTTTGTGGGCGCTTGCATTTCATTTTGGTCTTTTTGTGTCTAATAATTTTATTTTTGTGAGTTCATGTCATCATTTTGTATTATTATATGGTTGCTTTTGTCCTGCTTTGGTCATTTTGTTGCTTATTTTGGTGGTTTGTGGGCATTTGCATTTAGTTTTGCTAATTTTGTGCCACATATTGTTAATTTATCTTGTCTGTGTGGTCATTTTGCATCTCTTTATGACAGTTTTTGTCCCATTTTGGTCATTTTGTTGCATATTTTGATGGTTTGTGGGCATATGTTGTTAAGTGCATGTCTCTTTGTGGTCCCACTTTGGCCATTTTGTGTCTCGTTTTTCACCTCTTTGTGGGTGCTTGCATTTAATTCTGGTAATTTTGTGTGTTAGAATTGTATTTTTGTGAGTCTTTGTAGTCATTTTGTTGCTCATTTTGATAGTTTGTGGGCACTTGCATTTGATTTTGGTTATTTTGTGCAACACATTGTTAATTATTTGTCTCTTTGTGGTCATTTTGCATGACTGTATGGTTATTTTTGTTCCACAATGGTCATTTTGTGTCTCGTTTTGCAGCTCTTTGTGGGCGATTGCAATTAGCTTAGGTTATTTTGTGCCACATTTTGGTCATTTTAGTCTCTTTATAGCCATTCTGTGTCTCTTTGAGGTAATTCTAGGTCTTATTTTGGCTGTTTTGTGCCCCCTCATATGATAAAGCCATCATGGTCATTGTGCATCCGGTGAAATCATAATGGACACAATACTCCAGTTATATACGACACAATGGAAGTGGTTCTGGAGCAAATCCAAGCAGCATCGATTCAACCACGGCAACAACAAATAACAACAAAATTGATTTATTGCAGTGAAGTAAAGTCGATATGAAACATCCACATAAAAAGTGCTAGTGGTAAAAGAAACCAACTCAAAGCTGATAATGGTGCAACAACAGAAAACCCTTCCAGCCTTGTGTTTAATCTGGACTCCAACTGAGAGAAATGAAGCATACTGTGTGTTTTTACGGGCATGCACTATTGTTTTACATTATTACACCTGTTACAGTACGTAGTCGGGCACAGAATGACAATCTTGGTTACGCAATCAGTTTCAGAGACATTCATCATCATGCAGGCGCTCGTAAACGTAAGTGCTTTCAAAGGTTAACTCCAGAGAAATCAAGCCTGAAATCTCCACTTTTTCTTAAATCACAGACATTTTTTTAAAATGTTTGTACAAATGTTCATTCAGGGAAAACATTATAGCTTCAATCACATTGTTCAAAACTTAATTCAGTTCAAATCACATTTGATTTAAGACTGTTACATTCAGTCAGTATCTTCAAGTCCCCAGACAGGTAATCTTAGTGAAGGCACTTCGTCTTAACACGTGATTACGAGGCAGGTGTGACTTAGTCTGAAAATGGAAACACAACATCCCCACCGCGGATTAAATTATTCACTTAAAAAGTAGATCTATCCTAATCTTAAATTATTGTATAACTGTCCGGGGCGTCCTCGTGTCATCTGTGCGAGGTGCTAGGCCACCTTGGTGAGCTGGAGGTCGCCGAAGACTCGTAAGGCAGTGAGGGAGGCGAGCTGGGAGAGTCGGTGGGTGAAGCCGCACAGAGGCTGTCCGTCCACCAAGATACGAAACTGCTGGTGCTCACAAACTATCTCCATCTAGGAGGCAGAGGGAAGTCAGAGTCATATAACAATACACACTTGTTTCAGCCTGAATCACAAACTGAGGCTGCAGCTGAGAAGTCAACAAGAAAAGTCTCATTATTGAAAAATCAGAGGTCAGACTTCCAAAATAAGAGCTCTCTTTTTGGTCATTTTGCATCACTCTGTAGCTGTTTTTGTCCCATTTTGGTCCTGCTTTGAGTTATTCTGATCATTTTACATCTCTTTGTGTGTGTATGTTTAATTCTGGTCATTTAGTGTCTCTCTATGATCATTTTGCATCGTTTCTGTCCAATTTCAAATATTTTGTGTCTCATTTTGATCATTTTGCATCCCTTTGTGGGTGTTTTTGTCCAATTCTGGTTATTTTTTGAAATTCATTTTGAATGTTTGCATTCATTTTTGGCCATTTTGTGTCTCAAATGATCAATTTTGTTTGTCTTTGTAGTCATTTTGTGTCACTGTATGATTGTTTTTGTGTAATATTTGTCATTTTGTATCTCATTTAGATCATGATGCTTCTCTGTGCGGTTGTTTGCACTGAATTTTGGTCAGTTTGTGACTCATAATATTAATTTTGTGTCTGTATTGCATCATTTTGCATCTGTTTATGGTTGGATGCATTTAAATCAGGTTGTTTTATGCTACATTTTGGTAGTTTTGCTTCCTCTGTCGCCATTCTGTGTGTCTTTGAGGTCATTTCGTTAGTCTGGGTCTTTGGCAACTCTTTTGTTTCCCCATTTCTTTCATGCCAACATGGTTACATATGACTGGATTAACAGCCTGTGGCAAGACATGTGTTAAGCAAAGCCAGGCATATTAAATCTCTCTTTGTGGTCATTTTGCACCTAATTTTGGCCATTTTGCATAATTTTACAGTTGTTTTAGTTCCATTTTGGGTTTTTTTATGTCTCATTTTGATTGTTTTACGTCAGTCTATGAGTGCTAGCATTTAATTTTGATCATTAGCTGTGTCATATTGGTAACGTTCTGTCTCTTTGTAGTCATTTTGTGTTGCCATATGGTTGTTTTTGTCCAATTTCGGTCATTTTGTTGTCTCATGGATCGGTTTTAGTGAGATACGCTGCTACAGGCAGATGCATGTTTGCAAAACTGAACCTGCACAGGAACTGACATTTGATATTTGCAAACTACATATAATGTAGCCTACATGTTTCTCTGGTCACTGGAGACAGCATCTTAACTGAGTTTGTGAAGTAGAGGACGATGATGATGATGATGATGATGATGACGATGATGATGATGATGATGATGATGATGATGATGAGGTATAACGGACAACCCTGTTATGCCTCATCATATCCTGTTTGTCTCTGTAGAAACAATAACTTGTACAAAAAGCTGCTTACGGTGCAGTTTTATCAGCTGACTGTGTAAAATCAAGCTAATAGGAACTCCCATATAAAACATATTACAACATGTTAGAATACAGACTAGCTGTGACAACTACTGGAGCAACACAGCACCAGAAAAAACTCCTGTAATTCTCCAGTAAAACTTTGCTTTTGCAGAAACTGTGCAATAATTGAAGCTTATTGAACCGTGCTGATCGATGTCGCCTCAGGGCTGGAAGCCTGAGTGCAGAAAGTAGATCATCAAAGTACCTTGAAGGGTTCTCCTGCTGCAAAAGGAAAGAAGGACAGAGTATTTTCAGCAGAACCCCATTTCCCGGCGAGGCGGGCGTTGCGTTGGACGGCCTTCTCCCTGAAGCTGACCTTCAGCTGCAGGCCGACGTCGCCCTCTGAGTCCTCCTCCAGAGGCCGACTGGACAGAATCACCTCCATGCTTCGAGACACAAGCACAGAACAGAAACAGAATGCAAAGTTTACAGCAACACATAAATACTCTGTCTGTCTTTCTTTTTGAACTGAACGTTTTATCTGGATTATCAACTTTCATAGATTCGCTGGAGAACAGTGACATCTTGTGGTTGAGGAAGACTCAAATTCAGCGCACGAACGTGAGCATCAGGACAGAACAGTTTGAATAAAAACCACATTAAAGACATATTGGTTTAATTCTCCATCAGAATCAATAATATTTTTAATAATATCACTTCTCTGCAGGTTAAGATATTTGCAGAATAACACAGTCGCTTCATTAAATGTGATGAATTCTTCCACGTTAAACTACAAGAAATTGTATAAAGCACATAAAACTTACTCAATATTTAAGATATTTTAAAAGATTAATAGAACATTGGCAGGAGCCACTGAGCAAAAAGAGACATTTAGGGTTATTTTAGTTGCTTCAGATTATTAGAGAATGATCCAAATAGTCCTCCCACCACTGCCAACTTCTCACGACTCTTTCTTTGACCATCTTTGGTGACCAAACTTCTGAGCAAATCCTCCACTTTGCTGACTCATTTTATAATTTGCCCTGGAATTATTATAGTTTCTCTCGTGTCAAACCTATTTTAGGAGCTTCTGAGAACCAAGACAACATATCTTTGGAGGAAGAAAATGTTTTATTGTTCTTTAGAATTAAGCAGATTTGGTGTTAAAGTGACCTACCGTGTATCTGCACTGTGTTTGGATAAATCATCTCAGAAAAATAATAGTATTAAAACAGTTCTTCAGAAGACTTTATGAGCTTCTTTTACTACATTTTATTGAAGTTATTTGGTGGCAAGTGAAGGAATGAAATTAGTGCTGCAACTAATGATCAGTGTTTTTATTTCAGTGTCACAATTTCCCAGATCCTCCACTGGCATCCTGCAACATGTTGTTTGTTTTGTTTTACCAACAGTCCAGAACCCAAAATATCAAATGTATTATAATGAAAGACCCAGAAATTCTGCAAGTTCTTACAGTTACAGTCCATTTTTTTTTACAAGTTTTAAAATTAATCTGCACATCCAGCTTTCTTTGGAAGATAATTTGCAATCTTTGGGGTGTTTGTTTCCCTTCATAGTGACACATGCTGTGGTTGTGTTTTGGCCAGTTTTCAACACTGTACTTGTCTCTAATTAAATCAAATAATAAGAAATGCTAATCAATGACCAGCAGCTGTGTTCATTTCAAAATACACATAGTCATTTGTTCTGAAATACTAAAAGAAAAAGTATTTAGGAACAATTTAAAAGCAGTTTTTTCCTTAACCACAAAGAATTGTCTTGAAAATTGAACTTAATTTTCCATTTATTTACATTCATAAAAAAGGAATCATTTTAAAAATGTTTTTTAAGGCACTGACGGCTCTTTAAAGAACTCTTTGCAGAAATACTTCAATAAAGAACATCTTTCTGAAAGGCTTTTTGCAGAACATGATTCTTCTGTTGCATCACTGTGAAGGACCATTTTTGTTTCCAGTTAGCATCTTTATTATCATTTTTTTCAGTGTATGTTTTCTGCACATCACCTGTAAGGATAGTTTTGAATCTGAAGATAAAAAACACCCAAAATAACAGCAGCCTTGTGTTACATTCAGTATATGGGATAAAGGTCCCATGGGAGCCTTTGTCCTTAAAACCTCCTGAAGTTCCTGCAGACAAAAATAACTTTAGCAAAAATGAAAGAAAGTTCTGTGTCACAGTTTATTTTTGCAGAGTAAGTTGCTGCTCTAATTGTCTTTTTATTTTTTATTTTTTACTGCACAAATGTGATGAGTGGCTGAATAAACAGCCTGCTGATGTTATCAAGCACAAGAATGTCCACAGTGACTCTTTAGGTTTCATGGGAACTGCAGCTCTCCCACGCACACATGGACCCAATTCGGAAACTACTCTGATATTTTACCAAAACAGGCACTCAAACAGTCAACAGCTGCTTTTAAAACGTTATTTCAAACCAGGGAGTCTTCAGCTCCAAGTTTAATGAGCGCACCATGCAATGCAATGTGTGCAACAGTTAATAATGCATAAGTCATCAAATGAGATAATGAGAGTGCACTGACCTCTTGGGCTTTTTGTTAATAATTCCCATCACCACCAGCTTCATGGAAGGCCGCAGCCCCCCTTTTATCTCTCCGGTGTACTCCCCCTGTGGAACAATAGAGAGGAGCATCAGCGGGATGAGGCCTGCACCGCTGCTCATCACCAAACTCTCACTTTATCGCGGTGGAAGTGTATGAAAGCTGCTTCCTCATCGTGCAGCCTGCTCGCGTCTCCATCTGCAAGCCGAGGCACCGACAGGAACAATAGCTGTATTGATCCGGCTGTGAAGCAATCAGCTGCTCTGCTGTGTTTCTGCTCAACAAGCTGCACGGTGGCACATTTTTTTTAATGGGATTTTTTTTTTTTCTTTTTTTGAGGAAATGCGACAGTGAAAACAAAAGGAAGCTACGTACATTTTCTTTCTGGTCCTTTTCTTCCATTCCACTCAGGGCGTGATGCGGTGTGGAGGCTTTCGAGCGGTGATGCCAACTGAGCAGCGGCTGACTCTGCCTCCAGCTGGCAAACCCCGCCTGCACCACGTTGTCATAGAGACAGGCTCCGCTCTATTATCCCTCACATGTTAATTAATTCCTCATAATTGGACAGAAGCCTGTTTAAGGATCAGCCTTTGCCCGATTATTTCACTGTCATCTCGCGAGTCTTCTGCTTCTTTGGGTTCAGTTTCACCATTTTCAGTGAAAAAGTCCACAGAGCGCCCTGATACCATCCTGAGGAGGACGCCTTCACTGGCGACGGTCAATGCACTCTAAAAATTAACGTTTTTAATTAACTGTAAAAATAAAATAAAATAAGATAAAAATAAGGCATTGCTATTTTACAGATTGTCTCTGTAGTATTGTTTTACAGATTGACTGTAACCCAAGAAAATTGTACATAATGTCCACATCAAAAATGTGTATTTTTACAAATAGCAATTTATGTTTCAGCATAAAGCTACACTGTTTTTACTGGATTTAAATCAGCAAGTATATTTGTATTTTAAACATATTTGCTGCTATTTGAAAGAAAAAAGTATATTATGGGTGGACATTGGTAAATAATCATTGAAACTTTTGTTTTGAGGATCTGTACTTTTTTTTTTACATTTAAAGATCTTATGATTTCAGATATTACATACAATCTGAGAAAAAAATCTATTACATTGATGTTTTTTTAAAACAGTTTTCAACTGTAATTTTTTCAATATCTTACAATTTTTTCAGATTTTCTCTGTTAAATTACATATAATAGCTAGTAAAATTACATTTTTTAAAAAGTATTGATTTATATGTGAATCATGAAAATACAGGCCAAAACTGTTGATGTCCTCATCAAAAACAATTTTTATTTATTTATTTGTTTTTTACAAATGGTAATTCGTTTTTGTACAATGTTCAACTCTAAGACTACAAGACGTTTTATTGCATTTTAACCAGCAAAATTAAGTATGTTACATGATAAAACTTTAAACTGTTGTTTTATGGATCGGAATTTCCTTTTTTGTATATCACAGAATATTACATTGTGTGACAAATATACAATTTTACTGTATATAAATAGGTATTTTATAGATATTTGCTGGGTTTTTTTTCACTATGTTTATCTTTTTTAACGTAAAAATTATCTACCAATTTTTTGCATATTTTTTTCTGGCACCCTTGCTGCCAGTTTGTTTTTCACTTTTTTTTAATGTATTAGTTTGTAGTGGATTTAAGCTGGTACAGGTGTGGACATAATTCAATATTAGTGACTGAGGGACATTTTAAAGAGTAATATTAGACATTCTTATGTATCAAATATATTTCCTGTTAAATTGACCAAGGTTGAAAATTTGAAACAAAACCCTTTATCTATTTGTCTAATATAATCTTATTCCCCACAATTTAGTTTAAGCCCAAATACATAATTTGAAAAAGTTAATTATGGTTAAATTTTTACTGTGATGGTGTGTACACTTTGTCTGTCAGGAATAAATCACATTGTCACAGTCACTTCATGAGAAGGGTCAATATTTTATTCCAACATTTAATGAAATTAAATTAAATGTAAATTAATTTAATTATTTTTTTTTGAGAAAAAGAAGTCCAAATTGTCTAATTCAAACTTTTAAAACTTTTAACTTTTAAACATAGAATTCTCCCTGGTTTGTCTCCTCTTGTATGACAGTAAATTGAGTATCTTTGGGTTGTGGATGTGTGTCAAACTAAGCTCTAAAAAAAAATACAGATTTTTTTTTCTTTTTTACCATTTCCTGGCACTTTATAGGCCACACAACTGATCAGTTATTCTAAATAATAATAATAATAATAATAATAATAATAATAATAATAATAATAATAATAATAATAATAATCAACAGACTATGGAAATAATCATTACTTGCAGTCCTAATGGAATAGATGGAATTTAACTTTCTGTCCAAGTACCTTACTTTTTTTTACATCCAGTTAGTACTTTTGAACCAACAAATTAAAACTGTACTAGTCCATATTTCGCCAGTGTCTGTGGACGAGAAAAGTTGGCTTTGGAGTAAGAAAGTGGTCACTCTGTTATGTGGCTTTAAAATGAGGTAATATAAAAAGAAAGGTCCTGAAAATGCACCTTCTCCTCTGAATGCTGTATTTCTGTCTGCACCTGAAGGCAGCAGCGGGAGCCCCGCCCCCCATGTGTCAACCTTTGACCAACCAGCGTCTGAGAATCAGCTGATCCAGTCACATGACCGTCGCTGCGCTGTTAGCATAACAGGTCGATGGACAGACGTGTAGCAGGGAGCGTAAATAACCCGGTCTGAGGGGAAACAACACAAAGAAATGAGTAAGTAACTTTATTTCACACTGACGAACTTCTGAAAGCTTTATTTGTATCTAAGTTTGTGCGCCTGCTCGCTGTTACGGAAGTTGCTCAACTTGTTTCAGCTACAGCTGATCAGAAACATGCTCAGCTAATGCTAATGCTAACTACAATAGTAAGGTGTCTGTCAAATGTCATCAGAGACGAAAATGAAAACGTTTTTAAAGCGTTTTTTGTACTCTGTAGCGGTTCTGACTGAATGCTGGACAGCTGTTTAGTCCCACGTTTCTGCCCCAACAAGGTGGTGTGTTTGCACAGTAAATTAAAGGCACAGGTGATTGAAGGGAATCATTTTGCATTAAATAACTTCATTTATTCAGCATCTGTTGAAACAAAGCTTCTGCACAAAGCAGATTAAAGTGCAGGGGATAAAACAGAGCATAGAAAACAATAACATGTGTTAAAGAATGATCTAAAATAGCCACAAGACAAAGCTTAAAAAGACAGACAGACCATCATAGTGAAAAACATGTATAAAGAACGGAGTAAAATTTGCAAGAACAGACTAAAATAATCACATTTAAACCAGTTAAGAGAAGTTCTCATAATAAAATGTTTGGGATCTTATTTATTGGTTCGATTTAGTATTGTTTTTACGCTATTTTGTCTAATTTGACATTTGTTTTACTCTAAAACACTTTTAAATTGCAAATAATGTGATTAATATTATTCTAAAAAAGATTTTTTCAGACATGTTTTTATTAGAAAACTCTGAACAGTTGAGTGGTGTGATGTGTCAATACAGAAAATATCCATGCAAGAAAGTATCACGATAACTCTTCATCCTCAGTAAAGGTGTAACGAATTCGTAAAGCTAGCTCGTGTAAAATGATACTGACAATAAAAAAAGTCAGTTTCATGGAAGTGATTCCAGAAAACAAACCATGATCTGATAAATAAAGGTTAATTTAATAAAGGGTAATTAGTTTACAAACCGCTCCCTTAATTGTCAACTATAGTTGTACGTAAGCAAAGTTAAACTCCTCTTATTTTATTTTAGCTTCTTAATTTGGAATATTTTCAGTTTTTTTTACTCCTCCGTGACAATACATTACATTTCTTTGGATTGAAGACAAAACAAGACGTCTGTCATCCTGAACTTTGGGAAACACTGGTTGACATTTTTCATTTTTCACAATTTTCTGACATTTCATAGATCAAACAGATTCATCAACAATGACAGTAGTTGTTAGTTGCAGCCCTACTCTAAATTTTGGTAAAGTATTGCTATGAGAGTATATAGCGGCTTTATACTTTGTTAAATCGCGCTTTGTTGTACAGTTTTTACGATTCATTGACTGCGTACAGCCATACACGACTTACCATGTGAAAGAATGGGCAAATTAGATTCTTTCCTTTTCATACAAATTAGATTAAGGGCTGTAAAATACAAGGACTTAGCAAATTAAACACCACAAGTCATGCATAATGGCAAAAACAATTTACTTCTCGAGTTATTTAATAGCAGAAAGAGAGAGGAAGAGAATTCTTCCTGGTTGAAAATGGGCCTTTGAGGGAGAACTGTGCCATCAGTAAGCATGATCAATCCATGTAGAGTGGAGGAAATTAGTCTGCGTTACTTCATGTGACAGGAATTTAAACATTATCCTCTTGTTTCTGACCATTTTATATCGGCCTGCATGGCATTGAAAAAAACTGACACTGCGATGTTTAGTTTGCCGTAATATATATTGAAAGATGGGGAAAAAATCCAGCAGTTTTCACAAGATGATGGATCATTAGATTTTCAAATGATGAATCTGTCTCGAATGTTTGGAGTGATTTTTAGGGGAAGAGCATCTGCATAGAAAATAAACTAATTCTGAAAAAGCTGTTTAGATCCTTTCTCATGTGGTGTAAA